>NW_028321888.1:1527272-1680000 GCF_036245765.1 Copidosoma floridanum
GGGTCTCTCTGCTTACCACTTGAACAAAAAGGTGTATTAGGTATACTACCATGCGTTTTTTCTTCCTCTCTGGCTTCTCTACTATCTTCTTGTTCAATAATAGAAACATAAGGCTCTTTCCATACAGTATTGACATCGTCTTCTATTACCGTAGATGCACCCTTGGAACGGTTTATTACTGATTTTGATCTTGTGTGACAGCTACTTCCTTTTATAGAATTTTAAGAGTCATCAGAATAGTCAAGTAAAACATTAAATGAAGTTTTTAAATTTTGAAAATTTGCTTCTGTTGTCACTGGTTCGCTGACTCCTGTTGTTCCTATTGTGTTTAACAGTTTCGTGGTATGTAATAATCCTAATATAAAGATGGGTCTGCCAAATTCGAATTTCGCAAACTATTAGTTAAAGAATATTGTTAATCATTATTTTCATTCGAACTGCTTTCCAAAGCATCTTCATGCATTTGTCTGTTGGTAATAGATTGCAGCTTCACATTTTGTTTTATTTTAGCAACCATTTCAGCTTCTGATGTACTCAATGAGTTGGTGTCCAACTTACCTGCTACTGATTTTCGAGGTGCAGTTTAGATTTTCTTATTTGTTGAAGTCCGGGCAGCTGATGGTTGTGCTAATAGGTTAAATACTTTTTCTTAGTCACTGCCTTTAGTAATAGCATTTTGTTGTGACTCATTATCTGTTATGGTTGAAATTGATGATGATTCTGGTTTAGTGTTCAAAAGGCCAAGAATTAGAGATTAATCTCTTTGGGGTATCGGTGTCTGCTGGTTCTCTTCGTCTTTTGATGAATTTAGAATTTCTGTGTCATCAGAGTTTGAAGTGTTTGTGGATCATTTTCAGGAGGAGGTGAACTTCGTTTTTCTTAAGCTTGGCTCCAAAATAACTTTTGAGCTATTGACGGTCCAGTGAGATCTTTTTGCCCTTTTCCTATTTCTGGCGGTGAAATAAGAGGAGAATTTTCAGAGCCCTTTTTTCTTCCTCTATTAGCTACCTCGCTGTTTCGAGCTTATTAGAGCTTTGATTATGTATATCACTAGCTCTATGAGCTCGTGCAATAGATGTGAGTGTTTGTCGGGGGGTTTATATAATAGATTTTAAAGGTAGCATATGGGACTGTATTGTTTTATGATTACTAGACTCGCTTTTGGAGCTTGAGCTTTTAGAGAGACTACTGCCTCTGTTATTGCTGGATGTTGAAATTTTTCGAACTCTTTCACGCCGCCCCTCAAAATCTATGTCATTCTTTACGGTATTTATTTCATGAGAATCTGCGGGGTTACGCGATAAAGCGTCAAAATGTTAGTTCAAACGTCTGGGTTTGTACTTATAGGTGTAGTTGTACCCGGGGAGTTTCTCTCTCCATCGATTTAGGCGACTTATGGGGTCTTTTATTGATTCGATTTATGTCAAAGGCTCGTGCTCTTCGTAAACTGTAAATTTTTATTCGTATAAATAGTGTCAAAAATGTTGTATGGCGGCTGTTACTGCTAAACACTCTTTTTCAGTAGAGGAGTAATTTCTTTTTCATGTATCAAGAGTGCGAGACATGTAGGCTACAGAATGAGGTTATCCTGGTTATTCTTAACTTAAAACAGCACCGAGATCCAAGTTAAATGCGTCGAATAACGGGGCTTTTTACAAGGCTGTTTTTAATTTTTTTAAGCCCCCCTCCTGAGTCTTAGTCCAATCGAATTTTTTTACTTTTCCGTAATAATAGGGTTAAAGATTCCGCTATTTCAGCATAGTTTTTAATTAATTGTCTATAATATCCGTTTAGTCCTAAAAATTCTCGAATTTTCGTACAATTTGTTGGTGTTCGGAAATTTTTAACTACTTCAAGTTTTATGGGGTCGGGTTTTACTCCATAACCACTGATTATATGTCTTAAATATGTCACTTCAGGAGATAAAAACTCGCATGTACGTAGCTGTAATTTTAAACCAGCATCTGAAAGTCTATTGAATAATTTTCTTATCTTTATTCCATGTTTTTCTAAAGTTTTAGCACACATTTTAATATTATTTAGAAATATTAATAGGTATGTGCCTTGTTATCTCAACAATACAGAATTCAGAAAAAAATTATGAAATATTATTCTAGCCTGTCTTGCAACATCTCCCAATTTTCACAATTATAATTTAACGGTACTTTTCTGGCAATTTCTTGATCTTGTACTTTGGTTTTATCGAAATAACTATATTTATTGAAAAATTTACCGTCAAAAAGCGTTGATTTTTAAGGGGCCCTTAAGGCACACAGTGGGATAAACTGATATTTTTCGTTTCAAAACTATGTAAACTTCCTTAGAAGAAATATTTTTTCATAAAAGTTTTTGGATCTTATAGGTATGATGACAAGGAATAACAGAAAATTAAGGAGAAATGTAATGAATGAAATCCTAACCTACAAATTTTGGACTATTTCAGAAGATTTTTGATTTAACTTTTTTTTTTTTCGGTTGGAAAATGAGTTTTAAAAAGCCGGTATTATACCTTCATATTTATTTTACACATATTCTTCATTTTTTCATATTAAGGTATCTAAATTGCGTCTAAAAAGTGACTTTTTTGTCAAAATCAAGCATAATTCCAAAAAAAAAATTATTTTCTTCAGAAAGTTTTCAGAAGTATAAGTGTTGTGGCTGGGGGTGATAAATAACTACTCAATGATCTAAAAAAAAGAAAATTAACCTACATGCTCATGTGGTATTTGGAAATTTTTTTTCCTGTTTTGAAAACTCTTTTTTGTTTTTTTTTCAATATTATTGTTATATGCAGTGATAAATAAAACAGGGCACAGTTACATAGCTTATAGCTTAAGTTACTAAGCCTTGACATGGAGGGACACTTATTTGCGTATTACACCATGCGCCAAAATAGGTGAGTGTATTAAACTCAAGCAAAGTGCATTACCATCCTTGCTTTATCCGGTCCACACATTCCGAACAAACTTATTCTATTGATTCTCATAATTTACGTGTTCGGGACTTACTGTTGTGAACTCTAGTCTACTGTCTGTATTACACATACTTATGGCAGAGTTTTAGGATACGTGCCAAATAGATTTTGAGAACTCTCAAAAGGTTTTGTTTTATCCAACGTAAGAAGAAAGAAGTATTCCCGTAGGACAGTCATGTAATGTGTGTGCTAAGTAGAAGAGTTTTTATCGTCGATATAAGTGATTAGTAAATATCGGCAAGTAAGTATTGTGTATTTTCTTGGTGCTCGTATCATATAGTTGCTGCCGATAGGTTCAACAATTATTCAAAATATCGTAGGAAAATTAACAATTCACATTTATTGCATGAATAGTAAACGTTTTTATCAGTCTACCAAATTCAGAAAAGTATATTCATTCTTTAATTTTCCTAGTGCTAAAAGTTATAGAGCTACAATTACAAATAAAAAAGAACCTTAACCGTGACGTTATCCTGGTAAAACATTATTTGTAATGACAATTACTCTCGTCATAACCTTACTTGTGCACATTTGGGCTTACGGAAACATATAACTTAAATAAATATAAGTTTACTTCAAATATTTGCAGTTTAAGGACTGAATTACAATATCCCATTCGATTCTATTTGTATTTATTACACATTGACATTTTGTGAATGAGAAAAAATATGAGCTAAACAGAATCGCTGTTCAATGTGTTTATAGAGCTTCATTTTAGTGATTACGATTTGTACTTTGTGTGACTTCGCACTTAAAACGTTTGAGCTTACGTTGATATTAGCTGCAGTATGTACTATTTGTAAGTAAGAAATTTCTACTTTTGTTGATTCAAGTCAAAGCTGCATGTCATCGAAATATCTTAGGACTCCTTATTTTGATGTTAAGCCCTTATAGAAAAATTGTATTTTTTAAAAACTTAAATGATCTATAAATAATTCTATTAATCAACAGTTTAATGTGTGTTTTAATGAATAAAATTGCAAATGCTCAATAAAAATGCTTGAAGAACTAAAATGAATCAAGACAAAATTTATTGTAATCACTTTTAATTATATAACGAAAGGTGACATCTCGTGCCTATGAAATGAAAATTAAATGTTCATAAATAGTTTGAAAAAATTCAGTATATCATTTACATTTTTTGTTCCACCGACTGCTTCATTCCAATGATTTATTGAACAGCTATTTTCACGTGATGAAATGAGTTTATGAACGAAGCTGGTAATTAAAAAAACTAAGCAAACACAACTTTATTTCGATGATATGCGTATAGTGAGGAAAAAATAAATTTAAGAATTAGATAATATTATGATAAAGACTTTTAGTTGAAACTGTGTTCTCTTAATTTGGATTCAATAAATATTTTTATTAACGTAAATAACATGAAAATTAATTGATAATTTACATATACCGAAGTGAGATAGTCTGTAAATTAGTCGGTATATTAACTTTATATGATATACGGAATGGGCGTTCACAATTGCTGTTTTTTTTACCTACATGAAATCACGGTCTTTCATTTAGTATACGTCAATAATTGTAGAGTAACTTTCAAATTTCTCTTACAAATAGAATTCCAAGCTACCCAACTAACCATAAAAGTAGACAAAAAAAAGTTTTAAAAGGTCCCCTCACAGCGAAGAAGGGTACTGGTAAGGGAGGACAACCACGTATTGAAACAGAAAAGGCCAGTTCGAGCACCTTATATAGGCGAGCCTACGAAGTGTTAGATTATGTCAAATATAATATCGAATTGTTGAAATTAGCTGTGAAGTTACGCCAAATTCATCTTGCTAAAAATGATACTTATGAAGAAATGAATAGAACAGATTACTATATAGAAGAGATGGAAGTTGAAGATCATACTGTACAGCCAAGAACTAAAATTGCTGAAATTGCTAAAACTATGTTCTGCAGTAGCAACTTCTTCGAGCAAACAGGACTTACAACTCTTGCAGCTAACTGTGACACTTGGGTTTGATAGCTCTGCTGGTCAATGTAACCCACAGCAATGCTATACCGATTCAAATGTAACTAATCAAGATCCTCTGCAATCTTTGTTTGTTTCTAGTATGCTCATTGTTCAACTACAAATTAGATCTAATGGTTAGCGAATTGACTGTTTATCGTTTGTATCGTTTGCACAGTGAAAAATGTGTCATAAAAAATTTTATGATTTAAAGAAGGCCTTATTTAGAGTAATTTTAGTTGGGAATATAAATATTTCTACACAAGTAGTAAATTTTATACAAACGATAATATCTGCGTGAACAATGCAAAAAATTTTATACGAGAAAAATTTCTTGGGTCTTCAAAACTATACTCGTATCTTAATATCTGCCTTATCACTTTGTCATTTGATCTCTTCGAATGTATGTTTTATACTATTCTAAGTGAGGGCAACGTCTAGTTATCGGGCGTCCTTAATACATTATGATACTTGGTCAATAAAAACCGCTGTCTCAGCACAAAATTTAGAAATTATCGTAGAGATTATTTTGGTAATATAAATACTAAATTATTTTGTTACAGCTAATTGCACATGGAAGAATCCGAGCCCACAGAGTCATAGATTCTGTAGACCAGTACGAATTGCATTAGAGAAGAAAACGCTGGAGTTTATACTTACAGAGTATAATCGTTTCAACCGTGAAATATCCACACTTACATTATATGCATTTTAATTAGATAATAAACAAGAAGCAGAAGTGTCATTTAAAGTTTTTGTTACATTACTAGACGGAAAATGTGTAAACGCAATCGTAGGAAACAAAGCTACATGTAGATGCAATATTTGCTTTTGCACTAATTTTCAATTCAATAAAGATGTATTAACCGATTTTTATCCATTGATGAATCATTTATGGAGCTTGGCCTTGGTCTTCTATATGCTGAAATAAAAGCTTTTGAAAATCTTACCCACGTATCATACAGACTTCCTTTGCAAACATGGACGATTAATGCTAATATTAAAGGTGAAATATAAATTGAAAAACTTTTCTTTTCGCTAGTCCGTATCACATGCAGTGACTGTAGTTAATGTGTATGTTTCGTGTGTAACTAAATAATGGATACGAGATATTAACTTCTAATGAGAATTGCAAGACGTAATTGTAATAATTAGGCCACGTTATCGCACTGAAAATTTCAAAAAAAAAATTTCACTTTTTTCAGACCTTACAGCAAGGTTTATTAGTTTTTTTAAGTGACGCAATACTATTTTTAATTTTAAATGAAAATCCAAACAATTAGACGAGTTTGTCACTCAGTTGCATTTGATGTGTCCTTAAGGTTGTACCTTCCAAGTTTGACCAATCGTTTGGATGTAAATAACTATCATTTACTCATAGATATTCATGTAAAAACACACATACCATTGTTTTGAGTAATTGAGTAAGCATGCACATACGATTGGGTTTTCCACATGAAGTCCAAAATTGATTGCCATTGGATATTTTAATGAATAACTGTGTTAGAAAACTCAAATTTTCAATGTTTCTTCAGAAATATAATTGTATATTCAAGGTATTTTTAAATATAAATATTATTGATCATAAACGAAGTTGGCTTTTGTCAAATATAGCTATTACGTCTTGCAAAAAAGTTCATATTTTTAATTGTTAACAAAAATGAAGTATCAAATCAGTAACCTAACTATATTAGTTTGCATATTAATATCCACAGTATTTCAGAAAAGGCAGATGAGCGAACTCAAATTGTACGAAATAGAATTTACGAAAAGTTCAAGGTTCGAGTTGACCAAGTCCTTTAAGGGCATGGTACCACTATCAACGGTAACGTTGCTCGAAAATGCTTCGCGGAACCAGAAAAATTTGCTGAAGTTTTTAAACTAGATAAAACGCTGGTGAAAAACATTTCTCTCGTAATATCATTATTTAAAAGCAAGCACGCACTAGTTCTGAGCAAAATGAGTACACTGTATTGAAACTTATAAAAGGTATTACGATTGTTATCCCTGGGCAAAATAAGCCCCACATGCTTACTCATAGTTGTGAGATCGCGAAAAAGTTCCCTTTACCATTAGCATATTTTTCCAAAGATTGTAGTGATTGTATTATCGCAGAAATTGGACTTCACACGCACATCGAATAAGCAGGAAGCTTATAATTCTGGACGTTTTTAATAGGGCAGTTTACATGACAGTCCGTATCATTTCATTAGAGTACATTGAACAAAGACAACGGCTAAAGGTGAATCATTAAAACGTTAAAGACTTGAACGGATTCACGCGATCACAGTTAGTAAAAGCACTTATATAGTCTCTACAAAGTTCTTTTTAAACTTGTGAATTTCAGTGTAATATTGGATAAAATTAGAGACAGTCAACAAGTAATCGATTTCAAAAATCAATACAGGCATAATATTATATATTACTATTGTTAAAAGATCATAATATCCTATTTCTCTATGTAAATGTAGTAATTACATCGGAAAGTCTAATTACAGTTGTATTATACGCTGGGGTGAAAAAAAGATTACATAATGAATTTGTCATTCTATGTGCAGTATCTTAAACTTGTTATATTCACTAAGCAAAACAATTATTTTATTTTTTAATTAAAAGTTAGATTCAATTGAACTAATTATTGAATTTAAACTAAACAATTTTATCTTGTTTCAAATCGAAAATATAGTTGCAATTCATTTACCGGCTTCTTAAAAATACTTTTAAACATTTGTGTACATCATCACAAAACTTAAATGATATCTTACTTTTGATTAAAATTACGTCTTGAATTGTAGAGTTGTAAATTATATCATACTTTCTTGATCACTTTAATTACAAAAGTGATGAATACTTTTCAATAAAATGTTGCCACTTAGTACATCTTATATAGCTATTATTTTAAATACCTAATGTGAAGTAAAAAATGGACTGTTTTGTCTCTTTACTATGGTATTAAAGCAATATTTTAGAACTTAGTATTACTCTGTTTAATGAATTTTAATGGTAAGATAGACTGAGTATTATGCGAATGTAATCAAAATAAATCATATAATTAATTTTTGCAAGGTTATTGGAGAATGAAATTATGTTAGAAATAAACGAAAATAGTCATTAAAAGTATTTTCACGTAAAAGTGTTATTCATGATAATTATTAAGCGATGTCAATCATGAAATTATAAACATTTACAGGAAAAACGACGATGATTTAAGTGACACGGAAACGGAATCCGATTAAAAGTGAAACAAGCACGTAATAATTGAAAAGCATCCATGACATCATCGCAACTCATTGTTTCTCTATTATTATACGATTATAATTATCAAAGGCATTAATTTGATCAAGCTACTTTATATTCCTGAGAAATCTAATATTAGGAGAATGAATAAAAAGAACAAGCAAGAATTTTTAAAACACGAAAAAAATTTCCAAATACCACATGAGTATATAGGTTAATTTTTGTTTATGTCAATGAGTAGTTATTTATCATTCCCATCCACAACATTTACACTTCTGAAAACTTTCTGGAGAAAAATTTTTTTTTTTGGAATTATCCTTGATTTGGACAAAAAAGTCACTTTTTAGACGCAATTTTAATACCTAATTTAAAAAAATGAAGAATATGTGTAAGATAAATGTGAAAGTACAATACCAGCTCTTTAAAACTTCTTTTCTAGCAGAAAAAAAAAAAAAAAATTAAATTGAAAAATTTCTGAATTAATTCAAAATTTGTAGGTTAGGATCTCATTTGTTACATTTCTTCTTAATTTCCTGTTATTCCTTGTCATCATACCTATAAGATCCAAAAACTTTCATGAACAAATATTTTTTCTAAGGAAGTTTACATAGTTTTGAAATGAAAAGTATCAGTTTATCCCACTGTGCTGCACCCTACTCTAGGTACGGTACCAACTACTTAAGCCACCTTAAGTATCGAAAAAGTAATGTCAAAATTCTTGAAGTAACAGAACAGTTGAAGTTGATTGCGTTTAAAACAGTTACTGCGCACAAATTTAAAAGAATAAAAGATGGAGTACGTTTCAAGTGCGGAACATATAGACACTTCAAGGCACAATGTACGAGGAGGAGACAAAGCGATAATTCATGAGAGCAAGCTGACGTGCAGCAGCAACGAGGCGGGTTCCAACAACAACAGCTGTGGCAACATCGTGGTGGCCAAGGTCAAAGTTGTGGAGCTGGTAGAAGCTCTGGTCAATATCGTCGAGGAAGTGGTTGGCAGTAAAACAATCAAGGGCATCAAAACGAAGACGGTAATGTGAGTAGTTTTCATGCAGAATTTGTGGAAAGACCGTCTAAGTCGTGTGTTGAAGTAAACAGCTGTGCTAGTAAGGTTAAATAGCTACTCGATAGCAGTTGCTTAGATCATGTTATCGATATTTTTATGATTCTTTTGAACTAAAAGAGCCTATAAATGTAAAAGTAGTAGCCAAAAAGTCTTCAAAAGCAACTAAAGTTAGTAATATTTGGCACAAATTTAATGTTTATGGTCAATGTGAAATGAATGTAACGTAAAAAGGTTCTTTTGTTAATGATATGGATAGAAATTTAATAAGTTACGGTAAAGTAAGAAAAGCAAATGAAATTATATAGGTAGGAAATATGTCAAAGATTTTTGATAAAATTGGAAATTTAATTGCGTTGGCTAGTAAAAATAATGATATTTATCATATGACAAGTGAAATCATGTATAGGTAGTCGAATTTAATGACAAAGAATAAGGTAGCAGAAAAAGAAAAATCACACAGGACTCTAGGTCACGTAAATATTAATTTTTTTTTAAAATACAAGTGATAAACAAATGCTTAATGGTTTACTCAGGGAGTTAGTAACTAACTATTTAAAATGCATGATATGTTCGGAAAATAAATTGCATTTTTTCCCATTTAAAAACAAAAGATTGAGGACCAAAGATATTTTAGAAATTAAACATACCGATTTAAATGGACCTCATAGTACTACTGGTTTCAATGTCGAGAAATATTTTTTGTGTTTTATCGATGGTTATAGTAAAGTAGCTTAAGTTTTATTGTATTCAATCAAAAGATTAAGTATGTAATTTTCTAGTGTACTATGTTAATTTTATTGAAAGAAATACAGAAAAAAGGATAAAAAGGTTAAAATGCGATAATGGTAAGGAGTATGTTAATAATGATATAAGTAATCGTGTCTACCTTTTACATGATTAAATGGAACGGCAGAAAAGTATAATAGGGATTTTATGGATATGTCGAGATGTTTACTGAAAGAAGTGAGGGTACATAATAGATTTCAGCCTGAAATAGTTGAAACGGTAGCTTATTTAAAAAATAGAATTATCACTAATCATGTTGAAAAGAATGAAACACCCTTCCAAATTATGTTTAGGGAAAATCTTAGTATTAGAAGTATGAAAATTTATAGAAGTAGAGTTTTTGTTTGTATACCAGAGGAAAAAAGAAATTAAAAATGTGAAATAATATTATTTAAATTATACAAATGTTAAGGCACATGTTTCTTATAATGATGCAATGGATAGTAATGAGTCTAAAAAGTGGAAAAGAGCATTAGAAGAAGAAATGTATTGCTTAAACAAAAATTAAAATGTGGATTTCTGTAAATAAACCAAATGATAAAAAAGCTTTCGATTTCAAATGGGTTTATACAAAAAAAGCTAATAACATTTTTAAGGCTCGATTAGTTGTTAGTAGTTATTAACAAAATGATTTGATCGATGATGTTTATTCATCAGTTGCAAGAATGCAAGCTTTAAAAATTTTTCATTCTTATTTTTGTCAAAATCATTTAATTATTAAACAGATGGATATTGAAACGGCGTTTTGGAATGGAAAGGTAAAATCTGAAGTATATGTAAAACCACCACAAGGCTATGACGATGGCTCATATAAGATATTACAGTTAGACAAAGCATTATTATGTGTGGATTAAGAGGAAGCCCAAGAGCTTGGTATGAATGTTTTGATACTTATTTAAAAAGTTTAAATTTTAGAAAAAGTAAAAATGGTTGTTGCTTATATATCTTGAGTGACAAAAATCATGATGTATATTACATTCTTTTTGTGGATGACTTATAAATTTGCTGTGAAAATAACGGAAAATCGAATTTTGTTAAAAGATTATTGTGTAAAAGGTTTTAAATGAAAGATGGAGGTAGAATAAGTACTTATTTAGATATTAGCATCAACTACGACTATAAACATAGAAAAATGACTCTTGATTAGAAAAACTATATTAAAACACCAGCAAAGAACCATGAAATTCTAAATTCTAAATGGTAGTAACTCTTATAGAACAAAATTCAAAACGGAAACCTGCGCAATCAGCATGTAACGGAATTATGTACAGAAATTTAATTGGAGCTCTTTTATACATTACTTCTGGAACTAGGCCTGTTATTAGTTTGAGTGTTGATTATTTAAGAAGAGTAAAAAAATTTTATATCAGTGTTGTGATAATGTTATAGGTTGCTATGTCGATGCCGATTGGACGAATGATATTAATTTTAGAAAATCAATGACAAGTTATGTCATACGAATGTATGTAAATGTAATTTCTTGGAGATCTATTATGATCCAATTAATATATTTAAAAATGATTCTGGAGCGAAAAGTATATCAAAGCTTAGAAGTTTTACTAAAAAGTCGAAATGTATTGAAACTTGCTATCACCTTGTAAACGAAAGTTATGTAAAACACGTAATTGATATTGTAAAAGTTAATTTAGAAAAAAATATAGCAGATATTTTTACCAAAGCCTTGGGCAGAAATAAGTTCAAAAGGTTTGGAAATATGTTGAATGTAAATTAGTTTTGGATACTAAATAAGAAATCGCAACATAAATTTTAGGAGGCGTGTTAGAATATAAGTAAAATTATATAAGATGTGTAACTAGCAACATCTATTGCGACTAAATACTATGAGTGCAAGATGAAATATATATGTATTTTGTATAGCGATATAGATAGAAAATACAGAACATGGCCGTTGCTCATCGGGACTCTGGGTACAATCAGAAAGTATTTTGTATCCTTATTTAATATAAATTATTACTGCTCAGTTAACCTGTTTCTATATTAATGAGTGTACATTTGTTGATCCACTACTTCCAAGTGTCATTTCAGTTTAGATGAGCATGAACGTGAAGATCGTCTAGAAACTGCTTAGGCAATGATTTTTAAGCTTCGCTCGATAAAAATCTATGTCAGACTTGGAATGTACTGAACAACAATTGCCAGATATTTGCAAAAGCAAAAAAATGGGTTTCACATCAGTTCAGTGAAAAAAAAAAACAAAAAAAAACGGATCAATACTTGCCATTCTCTTATTGTTTAACATCATAAAAAATCGTTTTTGTGGAAAATTATGACAGGAGATATTAATATATAAATTACTATTAATTATTATTTAATATTAATATATAAATATACAATAAATATAAATTATGATTCCAATAATCTAAAGCGGAAAAAATCATATGTTGATTCTGGGCAATCCTCCACGTCAATTCTAAAACGCGAAATTTCTATTGTCAAAGTAATGCTTTCTGTTTGGCGCGATTTGAAGGGAATTTTGTATTATGAGCTGCTACATTTGAAGCAGTCTGTTTCACTGCAACGTTATTGTCAACATCTAACTTAGTTAAGTAAAATGTTAGATAAAAAGTATCCATTTACTGGCCACGGGCTACGTCTAGGGAAATTGTTGCATGATAACGCAAGATCACACGTTGCGAAACCTGTTCGTTAAACTTTAATGTCTCTTAGCTGGGAAGTTTTGCTGCATCCGGCATACTCTCTAGACCTCGCGCCAACCGATTATCATATCATCTTTTCAGATCCATAAATAACGCGCATCAAGGCTTACACTGGCAAGCATTTGAAGAAGTACAAAAGTAGGTCGATAATTTCTTCGCGTCGGAAAACCAAGTATTCTTTTGTAAAGGGATCTATGAATTACCGATTTGGTAGCAGAAGGTGTTGGAAAATAACGAAGAATACTTTGATAGTTAAACTTGTAAGGTCTTCTTTGTATAAATAAAGATGAAAAATAAAAAAAAAAATTTTTTTTTTTTGCAAATTCCCAATAGTATGTTTAGTTTACTTATGAAAGGCATAATGGTTGGAAGTGTTTTGCATGTTCAGCGATTTTTTGCCATCGAAAAAAATGGATCAAAAAACTTACATCAAATTTAAAAAAATGAAATGAAGTGCTCCAAGATACTTGAAATGTTAACAGTGGTATACGATAAAACTGTTGGAAGTAAAAACAATGTTTACCGGTCGTACTAACTCTTTTAAAATAGCCAGGAAGCAGTGAAGAACATTGTACTGAAAAATCGTTGAATCCATCGGTTGGCTTGGACCATGAAATTTTTTCGAACGTTTTGGGTATGAGACGTGTGTCAGCGAAGTTTGTTTTAAAATTGCTTAATTTTGGCCAAAAAATCGTCTCATAAGCATCGCTTACGAGCTGTTAACAGACCTCACTGATGATCCTGATTAGCTCAAATGGTTTGTAACTGATGGCAAATAATATCATACGTATATAGTTATGATATCAAAACCAAAGCTCAATCGTCGTAATAGAAGAGCCCAGGTTATCCAAGATAAAAAAGCACGCCAAGTTCGATCAAATGTCAAAATTTTGCTCACTGTTTTCTTTAATTACCGTGGCGTAGTGCATCAGGAGTTATTACCATAGAGTTGTACGGTTAATAAAAAGTATTAATTTGAAGTTATGCGCCGCCTGCGAGAAGTAATATGAAGAAAACGTCCGAAATTGTGAAAAATTAATTCACGGCTTTTGCATCATAATAATGCCTCTGCCTACTCATCTTTGTGAGAGATTCCTTCGCCAAAAACTACACCCCAACTGTGCCTTAGTTACCATATTTAGTGGATTCGGCCCCAAGTATTTTTTTCTTGCTCCCAAATTTGAAGATACCTGTAAAGGATAAAGATTTGCAATAATTGAGAAGACAAAGACTGAATTACTGAAAAAGCTTCAGGCTGTAACGAAAAGTGATTATAATAAGTGCTTCAACGATTGAAAAAAGCGTATCGTATTTAAGAGGGTTTTTTTGAAGGGGACAACATAAATATTGATAAATGAATAAATATTTTTGCCTAAAAACACAGTCACATTACTCTTTAAACATACCTTGTATATGTGTCGGAATCTCAAAAATCCACTCAGAGTTGCAGTGTGCGTGTGTTGTGTATGCGTGTACTTATGCAATGCGTATATCTATATCTTTTTTCCCATTTCGGTTCTCAACGCTTAATAAATATTTTTGTGAGAAAGAAAGAGAGAAGAATAGAGAGGAGATCACCGAACTGAGAGGTATTGAATTGACGAGCCATGAGTAGGGCGTTGCCGCGCCAATAGTCAGCCTTACTACCGTACTACCGTACCGTACCATTAACATCAAAAAGGGCAAATATCACGATGAATCATAAAGTGTTCAAAACAATTTGAGGAATTTATTGGATTATAAAATTATGAATGAAAATTACCAAAAAAACTGTTATAAATATATGGTGGAGAATCCGATCTATGGAACAAACGGAGACATTGTTCAAAGTGTACCAAAAAGTACCTGCTTTTTCGGTACAGTGCACATTAGCCACATGATATAGAAATAATAAATTTTAGATGTACAAATAAATGGTATAAAAACTTTCTAGTTGTAGTAGATACATTTGCAAAATTCATGAAATCGTTTCTAAAAAATTTGCATACGGTAAAAAAAGTAATTACTGATTTAAAAATATACTTTTCGTACTATAGTAAACCAGATACTATTATAAAGAATAAGAGAATGCTTTATTTCTAATGAGTTAACTTTTTTAAATAGTGCGAAATAAAACTCGTTCGTACTATCTCTGGGTCATCTCAAGCAAATGGTTAAATCTAAAGGGTAAATAAAACTACTATGTCTATGTTGTGATGCCTATTGTCTCGAAAAAAAGTTTGAAAAAAAGTATGTGAAGATATAAATTGATATTAAATTCACTCTTAATAATACAGTCTATGGATAACAGATGGAATATCTCGCAAATTACTTTTTAGAGAAACTCAGCGAAGAATCCGACTAAAGCGATGACCCTGTATTCGAATTCTCACAAAATTATGTAAATGAAGGCAAGAGAAATTTAGAGAATTTGTGGAGTAATGCGAGCAAAAAAACAGTCTAAAAACAACAAGAAGTCAAAGAACAAACTAATAAAAAGCATAAGTAAGAAAGTAGTTATGATGTACGAGATTATGTTACAAAAAACTAAAAAACTTTTACTAAAAAACTTCGATAATACAGCCAGAAACTTACCTTAACATAAGTTGAAATTTGAAAGTCCTTACCAAATTGTTAAAGTACTCCTACTGATAAAACCTAAAAATAATCAGAAGAACTACGACGGTACTTAAGAACTTGTAAACATACGTTGCGATTACAACGTAAAGCTCCATAAAACTTATTTTATTTTCGAGATATGAATCAGTCTAATTCAAAACACAAATTAAAAGAAGAAATTTGTTTTCACTACAACAAATCATGTCAAAGAATGAACGAGTTTCGAGACTGACTGAACCGTGATACTCAAATTAACTCATTTTTTTACATAAGAAAAGTGTTGGCATAGCGCAAGGACGCAGGGTGTGAGTAGATTGAGGAAAGGGCCCAATAAAGGCGTAAAAAGGGGGGGGGGGTCAGATTGAATCGGTCAACAGTCAAGTGCAGATACGCGAGTAGAGTGAATTATTTTATTGCTAACCCACTATACCTATCTTTATGTATCTTTGAATATAGAATAGTTCTAAGGAAACAGAAGTAAAAAAGGTTTTGTTAAGTTATGTATTTATTTGTTAGAAGTGCTTATTTATCTGTATGTGACGTTTGTGTAGTTTAGTTTGAAATGATTATAAGGGAAGGAGAACAGAAAAATATATACATGTTTTACACTTTTTATTGATTTATTGTTAATACCTTTTTATCACCTATACTTATAACTCGTTTTTTTGCACATTAAGTCAATAATCATTAACATATGTACTGTAAAAGCTTCTGTGATCAAGTTAGCGAAGCAAAAAGTCACTAACTAGTATGATTAAAAATTTTTACGGTCTTCCTGTCTACGTTAGTATACTCCAATTTCTAAAAATTTGAGTAGCACCAAATAGAGAAAAGATATGTTCTTTTAAAGGGTATTCACTTGCATTTTGCTAGATTTTTTGAGCAAAATTAGGCTACTTCTTTATTTATTATATAAACAAATCATATCCATACCACACGGAAATTTTAATTTTTCTAGGATTACTTTTTTGCAAGTAATAATAAGTATTTAACATCTTCAAATTATGTCTACCATGAGATTTTTAAATATTACATAACTACTATAGTCTATTTATTTTTTGTTTTTCGTATGATGCAAATTTCTCCGTTTGAATTGGAAGGATTCAAATTGTGGATGACGACTTTGTGGTCTAATATCAATACTGAGTTTCTGCAATCTTACTTTCAAGCGTTACTTTTACATAATATGAATGGATTATAATGTCTTTTCAAACAAAAACATGATTTTTATTTAATTTTAAATTCAAAAGAGTAATTTTGTATTTAGAATGTATGGTTTGTCTAAAATTGGCTTTAGGAACTTATTATATCTATCGCAAAGATTTTTAGATATTGTACAAATTTTAATAAATCATACTCCAGCTCGCTTAAAGAAGCACAAGTAAAGAAGAAGAGACACAGCAAATGGCAACTCATATCAACTTTTCTTATTCTCTTTCTTCTGTCAGCAAGAAAAAGTATCACTTACGTCATGTGCTATAAAAATCACAGGCTTTGGCACATTTTTTCTTTTTAATTTTCATGTATGCGAGTATGAATATTAATACGACGTATTTAACATTTTGTTACAACTTTTTTTAAATTTCATGGTTGGTGAAGATGCATGATTAAGTCAGTAATATGGTGTTAATTAATTTTTTCAAATTTCAAAGATTTATAGAACGTAATTTAATAAAGCATTATTATGAGGCTTTCTTGTTAGAAAGTTTGGTACTTGAATTTTCGAAAGAGAGCTCTTAACTTGAGAAAGTTTTTTTAAAGAATTATTTGACAATAATATTGTACCCTTACAACCCTGAAAAAAATTAGGTCTAGTGAATTATAACACTGCGTTTCGATATAATAATAGACTGAAAAAATTTGTTGTCAAGATGATTGAGATGACCATGAAGCTGTTACATTAATGCGCTACGAAGAGTTCCATACCATTACGTTGGATTACATGTATTTCTAGGTTATGATTTATGATGTATCAAATAACACTAAACGATATTAATTATATATATGTACAGGAGCGCGTGTTGGCTCAGTCGGTTAGATTGTGGGACAGCACGTGGGAGACTGCCGTTCGATTCCCGGCCAGTGTGGCTTTTTCGAGCAAGTTTCTCTGTGAATTTTCACATGTGCTTTTTCACCCCGCACTGCTCCTCATGAAGGAAACAGGCGACCTTCTCAAACAAAATTGCCTAATTTCCCCCTACTCTTTCCCAGTGATACGAGGCCTCCCCAACCTTCTTCCCTTCCTACTCCCAAGTACTAAGTGCCCAGAGTAGTGCCCTTCACAGGAGCCGAACGTATAGCACAACTATTTATATATATATATATATATATATATATATATATATATATATATATATATATATAGCCTGATATATTACGGTGGCGTTTCCCGAGAAGAGCGATTTTTTCTGAAGCCAACCCCGTCGGAATTAATTTTTTAGAGCAAATTACTGATTGTATAGAACAGGTACAACATGACGATCCCAGAAAAATGAAAACTCGTGGGATACTCGCAGTTAATTCTCTTGCAGACAAAGCCATTTTTTTCTGTCTTTTATCTTCATACTCATTGTTATTGTTTTAACTTTGAGATCTCAAATCTAACTTTATAAGCTCTTCCTTGATGTCTTCGTTTTTTACTGTAATTATTGATTAATTATACTATATACTTATCCCCGGGAAAAGAGAGTAAATCTCAGAAGCACAAAGGAGAGTTGTGACAAAGTAAATACTATAGATGGCTTGTTTTTTTATTTCTAAACAGCGATAAACTGTGAAGTCTTCGAAAGTATGCGAGGGTACTTACAGATATGATCTTTCAAAAGAAAAGTATAATTATACATTGAAGATATTCGTTGTTGCATACAAGAAAGCGTGATTGTCACTAAAAAACTATAATTGTTTCATTTTTTAAATCATTTTGTCTCCTATCACATGTCTGACATTTGGCAATAGATAAACTGTAGTAATCTTTCTCAAAATTTCTCATTTGTACCTCTATCTCCACTAACCCAACTTCATAACAATTACAATTTTGTAAAGAATTTTTGTGCACTAGATATTACATTATTGAAACAAATAATACATCGGGCCTCATCGATTTAAAGACCGTCTGACTGCTGCTGGCTACCGTACGTTCTTATTACACAGCCTTTCGCAAATGCTGTAAAATTTACCACAGAATGTGCGAGAGCATATGTGGTATTAACATGACGGGGCTCCTGCGCACTTAGCTTGACTTATTATTGATACCCTTGACAAAATTTTTCCTGGACGTTGGATCGGCAGAGGAGGTTATTCATTGACTTATTTATCAAATATTATCAATATTTTCTTAAACTTCCAAAAAATATACTTAACTATATTAATATAAACTTTGCTTTTATTTGCCAAATTCAAAGTACAACACTTTGTTCTTTTTTTTGTTTTGTTTTTTTGTTTTTTTTCTTTAGCAGATTATTGCAACAGCCTACTGGCCTAGTTACTGGAGCCAACCACTCACTATCTATGCGTGGAGGTGTATCGCCACACCTATTTATCAATCACCTAGCTGTTATCATACCTATTATGCATGTACACAGTGGGAGTATCTCCAGTGAAAACCTACTTTATCAAACCTTGAAAAAGAGATAGCATGACTATTAGCTACCTAGAGATAACTCTACTAGGTAGAGCTCGTTTTTTTCTCTAACAGCTACTTATATTTTGTCTCTCCAGTCCTGACGTCAGTAAACTTACAAAAATACTCAGTTAATAAGTATATGGTATTAACAATACAGGGCATATTAAGGCACTGGCACAAAATTCATAAGCTTTAAACTATTGTCTTATGGTTTTCATAACTAACAGTATAACTTACGAGTTAAATTTTTTTGTGCCATGGAATAGGCACTCTCGTGCCATTGCCATTTGTGTACTTTGATACGAATTCGTGAAAAATAATAAGAATTCGTCAGAAGTTCGTCAAACATAAAAAGCAAAATTAAAACATAAGATTGACTTTGTATCGTTTTGTATTTGGTGAGAGATAATAATCCTGTACAAATCAAAAGCAACAACACATATCGATTCCTAACCATTTCCATCATGACCAGCGTCATTAATTTACCCTTCCTAAATATCAAAATCAGGTTTAACTTTTAATTATTCTTTATCCTTTTTTTTCTAATCTTATGCAGGTCAGAAGTACTGCATCCTTTCCAAACCACTAATCCTATCATTACCCTTATAACCATGTGTTGTCATGTTCTATTACCTGGCCTCCCCGCTCTTCTGACCTTAATCCTCTGGATTACTTTCTCTGTGGTATGATAAAAGATTTAGTCTACAGACATCCAGTCAACAAATCAGAAGATCTGGAAGACTGCATAAGAGCTGTGTTTGCAAGCGTCACACCAGAAATGGTGGACAGAGCATTGGATAATTTTGTACGCAGACTCCAATGCTGCCTTGAACATGGTGGTAAACATTTCGAGTAGTATTTATGATTTTATAAGTTTATTTTTGTAGTACTTTATTTTTTAATCCTTTTTTTTGTATTTCATCTGTTTCGTTATGTTTCCGTTAATCATAATTCAAATTAACTTATATCTTTAGATAAGAAAATAAATATAGCCTTAAAACTAACTAATTGTCATAATTAACAACCTTATACCTGGCTATCTAAAGATTACGCTTTTATTTGTAATAAGAATCAATGGTACTATGCTGACTTAGGATGTGTCATTTATTGTAACTCTTATAAAGCAAAAAAAATCCTAGTTGCTACCACCGACGTTTTGGTCTTTTCCGTTAGAGTACGTGTTGAAATGATAAATGATTTCAGACTGCCTCTCTAATGACATCATCATAGCGAATCAATTATGACTTTTATTATATACACTGTTCACATTATTAAACTTAAAGATTTTTGTTTATGTAACTACTCATCTATTGGATTCTAGCATAATGAGTTTGAAATGGCGATTGGATAACATCTCAGCTCACAACGCTTCAATATGCGCTACATCCAGAAGCACTGTTGTACTAAGTTTAGTGATTGCTGACTAATACAAGTACTTCATCAGCCAGGCTCCCTTCTGAGGCTAATTTAATTATTTTTTGTTTTCCACCTTAAACTTTTACCACATCCTAAATTTTACCCATGCATGTATATCATCCATTAAATTTTAACATAAAATGAAACCATTTGATGCTACGTAAGAGTTCGGAAATTTACTCTATTTTTCCCCTGGAGTCAGTAGATGATATGAATAATAAATAATTACAGTAAAAAACAAAGATAACGAGGAAGAGCTTATAAAGTTAGATTTGAGATCTCAAAGCAGGAACAATAAGAATCAGTATGAAGACAAAAATTATAAGTCAACGGCTTCGTCTGTAAGAGAAATAACTGCAAGTATCCCACGAGTTCACATTCTCATGGGATCGCCATGTTGTACCTGTACTATACAACAAGCTATTTGCCCTTAAAAAATTAATTCCAACGGGGTTCGCTTCAGAAAAAATCTCTTTTCACGCTGTTCTTGGGAAATGCCACCGTTACATATCAGGCTGTATGTATATATATATATATATATATATATATATATATATATATATATATAAAGCACATCCTATAGTTATGTACGTGACTTTCTACAGTACTTTTGGGAAGCTTAGTGTCAAGATGTTAAAAAACATGTAATTTTCATTTCAAGTACGTCTTATACCCTGTTGATAATGACGCTATTTTATCAGTGCGTTCCAGAAGCCTTAGTTTTGGAGTCTTAAATAATACATTCTTGTAAGTCACGGTGAAGCACATGGACATTGCTACTGTTCCATGAATGCATTATAGAGCATTAAGAGTCCAGGTACTGGAAAATGTAATCTTGCTGCACTTTGACAGCAATAAATCCGTTTCTTAAGTGTACTCAATTGTATTCAGGCACCAAAACTCCGTTGAACTTAGTCCAATCTTACTACTAAACGCTTAATTGATTTGGCCTTATGTTAGAAACATAACTATCCATCAAGTGTATTAAGACGTTAAATTTAGTGTAATCCAACTCTGAGGATTCCAACTCCCCGGTACGTACTCGAGGGGCACTGTGATTAATTAACTGGTGCACTGTAACATAAAATATCATATAATTTGACACCTAAACTCCAACTTCTTAGAACCTACTTAAAGAATCGCATTATTATGTTCATGTTGTACGTACACCATATCATAAGGTTTTTAAAAACAATAAGCTTATAGGGGCATTTTAACGAGACCACTTCAAAAATCCCCTTGCATTACACAAAGTAATTCATAGTTACTTTATGTAGAATCATAAAAACTAAAAAGTTTTTGCTGATTAATCGGTGTTACTAAAAAATAATGTCAGAGCTTAAAAAAATAATTAAAAATTTTGAAAAGTATAGAAATAGTTGTGGTCAAGTTTAATAAACCTTTTCGTTTAAACAAGTATCGGCTTTAACAAAAAAAGAGTAAAAATTTGGATTATAATAGGAACTTTTTTTTTCGTTATCTTATTTAACTCAAAAATAGTCTTACGAAAAACTCACTTATAGTATTAAGTCTCGTTTTAACAGAAAAATGTTTTTTTTCAACATAGATCGAATCATCTCTATTACAGTCTCATAGATTAAAGATCATTCTACAACTGAAATGTATTGTTTTATGCAAAATCATCAGAAAACTTTTTATTTTAAATTTGAGCGAGTTACTTTCTTAAATGATACAAAATTGTCTGAAAATTTTAATGTCAATGCCTTTTTATTTTTATTTTAAATACTTTATTATCATTACCATTCCAGGTTGGAAGTAATAGTTTATCTGCATGGACTTTTTAAGTTAACGTGTATGTAAAAAACGTTAAATCAATAATGACTGATTGGGATAAAGAGAGCAAGGGTCCTGTTCCTCCCCGTTGGTTACATTGCCCACGTAAATCAATTAACCTGATTCATGATAAATTTTTGGCTTTTAAGACTCCACTGTCCTCAAAATATAACGATCAAGTATCCGAGGAGTGCCGTTTTACGGTAGCAATGCTGTTAGCTTTTTTAAAAAGTCAGCGGCTTAAGCTTGGACTTTGGATTGACTTGACTAATACTTCAAGGTTTTACGATAAAAAAGAAGTGGAAAAAAATGGTGTTCGGTACTTAAAATTGCAATGTAGAGGTTACGGAGAACCACCTTCACGTGATCAAACAAAAACTTTTGTGCAAGTTTGTAAAAATTTTATTGCTCATAACCCGTTAGAAATAATTGGTGTTCATTGCACACATGGATTTAATAGAACTGGATTCCTTATTGTCAGTTATCTCGTAGAAACTGACGAATGCAGTCTTGATGCATCTTTAGTAAAGTTCTCTGAGTCCAGACCACCAGGAATATATAAAAATGATTATATCAGAGAACTGTATCTTCGATATGATGATATTGAAGATGCTCCTGATCCACATCCTCGTCCTGCATGGTGTTTGGAATATGATGATTCTAATGCAGATGATCAAAATGATTCTACAAGTGAAAACACTACTTCTTTAGAACCTGCTTTTAAAAAGCGCCGAACAGAAAACTTCAACAAGAATCCAGTTTTTATGGCTGGTATACCAGGAGTCAAACCTATCTTAGATTTTCAAAAAGCACATGTTATTCAACGTCGAGTTCAAGTTATTTGTGAATGGAAAAGTACCGGTTTTCCGGGCTCGCAACCAGTCACTTTAGATTTTGATAATTTACGTTTACTTCACGAGAAACCTTATAAAGTATCATGGAAAGCTGATGGCACTAGGTATATGATGTTTGTTTGTGAAGATGGTCAAGTTTATTTCATCGATCGTGACAATAGTATTTTCGAAGTTGATGGATTGACTTTCCCTCATGTTAGAGATCGTATGAGGATGCTTAAAGATACTCTTCTAGATGGAGTAAGTTTTTTTTCACTATAAAATATTAAAAAATATTAATTGATAAAGAAAAATAAGTATTAAAAAAGGGTGGTGTATTTATAAAACTACTCACTTTAGTAAGAAAACTATTTTACATGTATGATTTTTGAAGCCGAATATTAATTATTTTTGTATCCCAATATTATTCTAGAATTTTGTTTAATAATACATTCTGAGGGAAATTATGTAGGGTGTGACAATCATCTTAAGCACATCCTGGCTTATTTTAAAAATGAGTGCCTTCTGTTCGTGTGGTTGAGTATCTCAGGGTGTACGTACTTTTTGGCATGTACGCACTGCAGATTTTGTAGTGACTATACACATAAATAAAAAACGATGACAATGATTTGTTTTAATACAACGTGCAGCTCTAGAAAATTTAGAATCATTAGTATTTTTATAAGCTGTCGTACATCGATGAGTAAGCATTGATGCAAGTAATTTAATCTATCGACATTTGCCATTTAACACGAGTTTGCCTCGGCAACTTATTTTTTCTGTTCAAACTACTAATTTGTAGAAAAATTTTCATACGCAAAAATTTAAAATAAGTGCCACCTCAACCAAGCCTCGAATCTGAACCTCATTCTTGCTGGGAAATTGTGTAACCAATTTTTCCACCGATATCTCAGTGACTCCCTCTTCTCCATTGCTACATTTAGAGTTTTGGCGATTTTTCAGTCCACGCATGCTCATTGATATGCACTACATTAAAAAATAATCTAGTTTGATCGATAGGTAAATATTAATGCGAGTAATTAAATTTATCGACATTTTCCATCCAATACGAGTTTGACTGGGCAACTCATTCTTTCAGTTAAAACTACTAATTTGTAAAAAATTTTCATACGCAGCAATTGAGGAAAGGGAGTCACTGAGACCGTATCCAAATTGGTTACGCGCTTTATTAGTGAGAAAGAGATCCAGTTTCATTTCAATTTTTTCACAAATAAATAGTTTGAACTGAAAAAATAAGTTGCCTAGCCAAACTAATATTGGATGCAAAATATCAATTGATTCAATTACTCGCCTTAATAATTTTAATAACCAAAGTTAAGCAAATAAAACGTCTTTTAAATTTTTTCCTGTACGGTTAGAAATTGGTAAAATATTCAGCCATGCAACAGTTAACCGATTTTGATGAACACTTAAAATTAAACTGTAGGGATTCTAACACTTCCAGCTCCCACCTAGGCGTTGGTGGGGGAAGTGACCTATGGGGTACTGCGTCGAGGAGAGGTAATGGGAAGTTCTCATCAGCGGATGTTTCTTTTTTCTCTGATTATTTAAGCGTCTCAGTGTAATCTTTCCTTTTTTTCTTTTCGAAAGCGGACGTATCGAGTTTTTAGAAAAAAAATGTATGCCGCTTTTTAACGAAAAGTGGATTGCATGTATCTTTCAACTGATCAACACTAGCTTACTCGATGCAGCATTTTGTCAAATAATAGAGATATTATTTTTTATCTACACGAATGCGTTGGCTGTGGGCGACGACTTTTTGCTTCTCGTTTAGGCGTATAATATACCAGTGTAGCTTCCTTTTTAAGAGCAGAGGTATCAAGTAATGCGAGTTGTCAGAGAAAATATGTATACTATTTTATAACCAAAATAGATGGCGTATCTCTTTTAATTGCTCAACGCTTGTTCACACATTTTTGACACAGTGCCTTGCCAATGAATATAACTATTATTTTTTATTTACCATACATGTATGCATTAGCCGTGACTGCTGATACATCGCTCCCTACTTAAACGTAAAATGTACTAGCGTAATATTTTTTCTCTTTTTGAGAGCGGGCGCATAGAGTAATGAAAGTAGCCAGATGAAACATGTATACTATTTAATTACCGAAAGCACATGCGAACGTTGGCTTACTCATCTTACCGCAGTACCTTACCTACGAGTACAGCGAGAGTTTCTTATTTACACACTGACACACACACGCGTTCACGCGTTAGTCATAGAAGATGACTATTCCCTCTGTAATTTTGGTGTATAATACACTGGCGTTATATTTTTTCTTCTCATAAGCTGGTGTATCGAGTTGTTAGAGTTAAAATATATACTAATTGAGTACCATAAAGCAGATCACGTATTCCTTTCAGCTACCCAACGCTGGCTCATTTATTTTTGACACAGTACCTTGCCAAGTAATATGTCAATCATTTCTTATCTACATGCATGCTTATAAGTAACGTACCTATAAAATTGCACAGGGTACAGACCATTCGGTTTTCTTTTAACCTTGTACATGAATAATATTATCTTCTTTCATGATGGCTTGAAAACTTGTATCTAGATCCTTGTAGGGAACTTCACCTGAGCTGCAATAAAAACAGTGGTAACTAAATTCTTACCATCGTTTTTTACATTTCTTTTTAGGCAAGAGCTCTGCCCAAGAATATGGGGTTTGTATACAAAAACTGATGGTATAGCTTTTTTTTGAGGTATAATAGCGACCTCTTTAGAAATAAATTTGTTGTGCATGGTTTTAAAGCCTTGAACATCAACCCCGTACTTCATCATCTTAATGTTGTGACGATTATAAGTTTACTAACCCCTGTATGGGTATAGTAATCTATTTATATACAACTGCTAGTCACCGCTATTTATCACTGGTATCGCTTTTTCAGAGGCAAATCAGTATAAAAGAAAAGTTCATGCAGCGTGCCATTTATTTGAGTACTTTAACAGAAGCTGTACATATGATGGATAACTCCGCAAGAATTTGCTAATGCTGATATCGTTAAGGTGACGTAAAGCTTGTAATATAGCGTTAAATTGATATTGAAATCAAGATATCATTGTTAATAGTGAAATAGTGCTTAAAAGTATTTCAAACTGTCTGCAAAATCCTCATGTCCAGTGGAAAAAAGATATTAATTATTGAGTGTCATTTATCAACATTTTTAGCAGCATTTTATTAAATGGTAAAAATGTGAGGATCAG
Organism: Copidosoma floridanum; assembly: GCF_036245765.1. Lineage (NCBI taxonomy): Eukaryota > Metazoa > Arthropoda > Insecta > Hymenoptera > Encyrtidae > Copidosoma > Copidosoma floridanum. The sequence continues at coordinate 1,553,480 of NW_028321888.1, forward strand.
GAATCGATGAATAATCAGATAATGCAGATGATGATTAGTCTGTTACATGGAAATATATTAACAGTGCTTTTAAAAATCGCATAAGGACAGTTTTTATAAGAAATAATAGGTTGTGAGGGTCGCGATTGTATATAGATATATTCATTGAAAATCACGGTATACTTTTCGATGGAGTTCTTACACGTGACGTCATATATTCATGTATATTAGTGTTTCAGCGATCCACCTTTAAGAAGGACAGAAGGCAATGAGAGCTCGTAGATACAAAGTAGATACAAAGCTGGATTTGTAGTGCCGCTAACATGTATTACGAGATACCTCAGTGGGATTGTCTAGAAACGTAATCAGATTAACAATGCCCCTGACTCGTGATACACTATGTCCCGGGATTATTTATTTACTGTGTATTAATTTAATTACTCTCTTGTGATACCTTTGGGTGTGGTAACTCACCAATGCCTTCGGATCACTTTAGTTCGTACTGCCCTAAAGATCTGTTGGTTCACCAGCTACCTTACCTAGAGGATAGCTCCGGTTTGCACTGCCTCAGAGATCCGCTCATTACCCGAATAACGAGAGACTAACATTACTGGTGAACGGGAAAAACTAGGAGACTGCAATAGCCTCGTCGTCACCCGTTGAAAGATGTAATATAGAAGGCAACAATAAAATGTGTGTATATATATATATATAAAACTTCGCTACTTATCGTGGTATCATAAATGTACAACAGCGCTTGGAAGAGCAGAGCTCCTTAGCCAAAGTGCCGGACTCGTTGCTTAAGGCAAAAGTGATTTATATGGGCTGGCATAGGCCTTTTATATCCTTCAGAGAAGCAGCGGTGTTTGCAACTTTGATTTAGCGGTTTAGATATAATGGTTGCAAGCTCTAGTATAAGGTGTATATCCATGTCATACGATTGAGTATTAAGGCGCTTCTACATTTCTTAATGGCGCGTGGATTCCAATTCACGCTAGCTTTCTTTTGGTGGTACATCTGAATATTTAAATGAGAAATAATTTAAAATATTTGTGACCTCACAAGGTATTTAGATAAAGTAAAATTTCTTAAATCTGCGGAAAAAATATTTATTGTAGAAGTGGAAGAAATTCTCGACGAGCAGAATACATTGAAAATTAATACGGTATTGGCAGCAGAGTTTTTAATGGTGAAAAATAATACAGAGTCTGTTAAAGTTACATTTTTTATACAAAAAATCTACATGAACTGTTTGAAACAAATATCTAAAAGTATATTTTTACAGACAAAACAATTTCAGTATCGAGATACTGAGGGACTTTCCATTCAATTTTAAATCAAATAGTCAATGTAAACAAGTTCCACGCATGTAAGCGGTACTTCTTACCTAGAACTTCGTAGTGCAGAATGCAGATCAGCAATACTTCAAATGGGCCATTTTTTCAGGTTTACATTCAGTAAATTGTAATGCACAACGAGTGTCCAGTTGTATACAATACAAAAACAGTCACAATTTTGAATGAATCACCTGTCCAGTCCAGCCTGAGCAGGTTACAAAATTTAAAATTCAGAATCATGTGTCTATTAATGTATATTTTTTAGAGAAAAGTATAAATATTTATAAAGATTTAACCCTTTATTTGTCATCAGAAAAAAAAGACACATATTAGTTTGCTGCTTATACAAAATTATTATATTGATACGCATAGTGAAAGAAAAGCAAAAAAAAATATTAACGAAGTACATGATGATTTTTTTAATGCTACGGCAGTTAATGAAGATAAGGTGAAAGAAAATTTAAGAAATGAAGAAAAAGATTAAAATGATGGGAGAAATTTATAGAAATAATATGTAGAACAAAGCCACGATGGTGATAATAGTGCTAATAATAATAATAATAATAATAATAATAATAATAATAATAATAATAATAATAATAATAATAATAATAATAATAATACAAAATGCCACTACGTATGGATTAAGACTTATTTAGGCTGGTAGAAAGTTCTTTAACAATACATATATATTGCAAGGTGTAGGTGCGCACACACGCGAGCTGAGTCACATGGGACCTCTTCCTCTCCTTTTCCTTTCCTTTTGAAAAAGGGAATTGCGCAAGTTGTAAGTGCGCAGGTTCTACGCATTCATAGAATACACAGACTTTGAGTGTTTGTTAAAACTTTTACATAGTAGCGAGCGAGCAGTATAACACCATGAAGCATAGTATTCAAGCATAGTATTGAAAGTAAAGTTTTGATAAAGCTAAATGATGATACGGTTGCTACAGAAAGGAAACTAAAAGCAGTGGAGATACAGCGACCTGGTTTGTAATAGAAACGCAAGATCTCGCATTAGATTTACAAAGCACGTACAACGATCCAATGCCAATAAGATTATTAACTGAAGAAGAGAAATTTTGATTTTTTCGACGCTGGCAAATGTCATTTATGTGAAAAGTATATTAAAAATAATGAAAAAGTTTACGATCATTGCTGTTCTACTGGAAAGTAAGTATTACATTTGTTACTTTTTTAATTGAGAAAATATTTCTCTTTAAATTTTAATTCCCTTTTTTTACTCAGATGTCAAGGCCAAGCTCACAATGTATGTAATCTCAAGTATCAAAACTCGTGAGCAGTACCAATAGTTTTTCATAATCTCAGCAATTATGATGATGAACCACTGGTTCTTACAAGAACTTGTTACTTGATTTCCCATAAAAGGATAAGTAAATTTTTTATAGTGTTTTGCTACAGTAGTAAGCGTAGGATGAAATCCAAGTTGGAAGTAATGACTTACTGATTATGATTTTTGCTTAATTTGATAGAAATTCGATGTTCACGCTTATTTGTATCGTGAAAAATGTAGAAAGGTGACTTAAAAGTGTTGGTTGCCTCTTTTTTTTTTTTCTTTCTTAAGGCATTGCATGGTATGGATGGTGCTTGTGTCTGTACTGTTATTAGAGTAGATGAAATGGTTGGCTTACATTTGTTATCTCAAGCAAATTGGTGAGAGGTTAGTCGCTGGGCGTATTCATTCACTGCTATGTGAAGTCATGCTATAGTTGCTGTTTACTTAACTCCTTAATTCCAGTCTTAATTTAAAGTGTTGTGCAGTCAGCATAGACGCTTTGCATTTTGCAAAGTATCCTAATGATGTCAATGTTTTATTTTTTTTTTCATCGGGTTGCCGCAACAGCCTGTTGGCCTAGTAACTAGGGACACCAACTCACCACCTTCATGTAAAAATGTTTTGCTGTACCTATTTAATAATCACCGAACTAATAATATACCTGTCATAATATGGGTACAGTGGGAATATCTCCGGTATAAAACCTTGCCATTTGAGATAGCACTCTTTGCATCAACGGTGTATCGGGTCCACTCGAAGTTAATCCGCCGAAAGTTTTTAAAAAAATTTGCATATACTGGGAATCAAACCCACGACCCTTGGAATGGTGTTATTTCAATATCAAGCACGCTTGCCACTGAGTTAATACCACTCTTAATGGTGTTGATATTTTATGCCACATTACTGCGGGATCTATAACACGTCATCGAAGTGAAGTGCGAGGAGACACTACAGCATCGTTATTACACTTTTATTATATTGTTGTCATTGCTGCACAAAGTTGTGATCTAGATACGTTACATTGTGAGAGTCATTGTCATTTTGTTTTGAAGGTTCGGTAAGATGTTTTCTGAAAAGTATTTTACATTGTTTTTATTTTGACATACCATCAGTCTCCGTTAGTTAGGTTTTTGTAAGAGTTATAATCTTTCACAATTTTACGTCAGTACCACCAAACTTATCGTTGTTGAAAATTAATACTAGTAAATCATACATCTTTGGAACGTGAAATGTTTAGTTGATGGTTTCGGACGTACGCATACATTTTACTCTGATGTATACAATACAACAAAATAATACAATTCGAAAAAAAGTGCACATAGGCTATTGTATAAATAATAATTTGTGTAATTCTTATGTATTTTTAATAATTACGGATTCAAATTCAAATATCTTATTGGTAATAAATCCTAGACATTGTTTACACTCAATCACTATGGAATGAAATTCAGCTTTGAAAATTAGTATAGTATGTCATATAGTATTCCTCTCTTATTTGAAGCCCAAAGTTACTAAGTGCCAGGCTCAAAAAAAACGAAGTTCACTAACTCCTTACAAACCTACGGCCACTCCAGACTTTGATGCCACAGAAATTTTGAATACATAGAGAGAGAAAAAAAATCATAAATCACCAATATCTTTTAGAGATAAATCTCTACTTCCTAGCCTTTTGAACGTTAAATCAGATTCACCCTCCACCTCAAGCACAACATATATTGAGTCACAACAAGAAGCCAGGATTACTAAACTGCCTTTATTATTTCTTAGATTATCGTAAGCAGCCTCTGTATATAAAGTAAATTGTTTCAGTTTGTCTGTAATTAATGGGGTTAAATTTCTTAAACTTTTCTCTTGGTCCCTTTTATTATTCGTAATACCACCTAGCCTTCCTCAATATAAGGTGCAACTATTTCTGTTTGTTGTTTTGTTGGATTAAATTTTTTGAATAATCTCCTTGAAGCCCACATCTATCCGCAACCAAAATTACGTATAAGACAAAATTCTTCCGTTTCTTCACTGTGTTTAACAGGTTGAATTTCTGTTCAATACCTCTGACCCTTATTACAAAGTAAAACAAAAATTGTATTGTCTTATTGTACTTTAAATTCATGTGTATATATACATGTATATATATATATATATATATATATATATATATACACACATGTATATAAGAGGTAAATCTTATTTTTATAATTATTTATTAAAATTATCTTTTCTGTATAATTTGTCAGTAAATTTACACACCTACATTAAGGTTTTGCTCTAGTACGCTAATTTTTCCCCTTTAATTCTTAACAATTTTATTAACTGTATTATTTAATACGTATGTGAATACGACATGATAATCTTATACTCAGTAAAAAAAACAAGCTTACAACATAAATGTAGAATTCTCTATTCTAGTATTAAAGTGTATAGGTTCTTTTAGTAGAATATGTCATTCTTCCTTTCAACAAGTCCTAATGCAACCTACACTAAAAAATTTCTTAGATTTAGTAAAAACTTTTAATAAGAAAACTTCATATTGGATATTATTTTGATACATCTGGTTGAAAATTTTTGTAAGAATGTTTTATTATCAGAAAAAAAGATTTTTAAATGAAATTTAAAGAAAAGGTCTGATAAAAAATGGTTTGAAATATTTAACAAAACCTGTAATAAGCCTACGTAAAAGTGAGTTTTACATAAAGGTTAACACAGTATGTAATGTACGGTTTTATAAGATTATATTCCAACAACTATCTTTTCTATTTATAAATTGATTTCTTATTTAAATAAAGTACGTAATAATATAAAGTATAGTTATAAACCCTTACAATTGTAAATTACTTATTGATGTTTAATTTTGTCATGAACGAAAATTTTCCTACTAGTGGGGCTTTGCCTTACTGCGCGCTCTGTGCATCAATCTCCTAGGAAGAATTAATAAATCTTGTCATAAATTTGTTGGTCTTTCTATTTTTTAGTTTGTAATCTTTGTAAATAACGTGTTTATAGTTGCTAATAAGATGCTTAGGATATGAAATTATTTTTCATTAAACTAAGTTATTATCGTCTGAGGTATTATTTTATTAATTATTAATTGTTAAAGCAAGTACTTGTTATGTTATGACTTACGATTGTTTTCACATATTTTATTTTCAATCACTATGCCCAGTATAAATTTTTAACCTCCTGCCTAATGGTACCGCCTATCGCTTGCTTAGTGTGGAACACTCATCTCAAGTGCTAAAGCAGTTTTTAGTGTAAAAGTGGTACTGCGTGACTACTTAAAATCATCCCCTCCTAATAACCCGATTCTTAGCGATCGCTAGGTCTTCTCTCACTTGGCGAAACCTAGATACATAGCATTGGCTAGAGCAGTAGATATTCAATAATCATCACTATATATCGATACTACAAATTTTCTCTGTTATCTCTTTTTCTCATCCGCTCTCTTCCACTATTGTACACACCCTTTGGCTCTATTCTCCGAGGACCGAAGAAATCGAACGCCAATCACACTGGCTTTCGGTTCATCTTGCTTGCTGCGTATTGCCGCCCAGTCACCCATTAGTTCCAACGACAGCTTGGATTTTAACGTTAGCAACTATCATTCCATGCTTAGAGCCTTCGATACAGTATCCTCGCCGTTGTTTACCTTCAACAGTCGATTTGGTACCCCGAAGACGACTTAAGCCTTCCCTACTCCGTTCAAAGTCGCCTAGTCCAACCAGTGCCTTTTAGGTGATTCATCACAACTTCAAAATACTTTATGTATGAATGAAACTTACAGGAATCACACTAGAGTATTAATGAAATCATATTAGAAAATTTCAAATTAGTTGCCATGTTTTCAAAATGAATTACTTAAAAATTTATATTTAACGTGGTCATTTATAGGAGGCCATTTAATCTTGATAACATTTTATAAAATATCTTGCAAATTATACTTTACCTCTCACTATAAAACTAGGCATTAAAAAAAAAAATTATGAGCTTCCCAATGATATTAAGAAAATGTAGGATTTCCAAGCAATATTGTATAACATTGTATCGATTAGGTGATTTATAAAAAGATACAGGTTACTTGACCTATGGCAGCTTCATCACCCGGTGTTTTTAGATGTGATAGTTTGATATCACGTTAATATGTAGTACAGGTGGGATGAGCCACCTTAACAAAGTGGGCGCAGCAAAATAAATTGGGTGGCTAAAGATTATTGCTATACCTTCTCTCATAAAACGACAGTTTTTGAAGCAAAATGGATTTGGCATGCAGACCCATCAAGAGATAGTAGTGACCACTATAAACTCAAATATTTACATCATGAAATGTATTAGTCTTAATTTTAATGTATATCACTAATATATGAAGAAAAAAAATTCCAAGAAACGTAATCGCTAATCGCAAAAACGACTTAACCGATCTTGCTGACATTTTGCATACTGATTCTTGAAACTTCCCAGATGGTTTTCGCATGGTTTTGTGTTCTGAAAAATTATTAACGATGACAATAAATAAGCTCCAAGTTTCGACAAAAAACTCTTTAGTCGTACTTTAGTTCAATAGGATCTGCTAGGTGACGTTGAAGTATACTCAAAACTACTTTTAATCGAATCGTTCCGGGGGCCGTGAGTTCAATCCATGGTTGGATCACTTACATTTTTTTGTGGATTCTGGCTGGGATACAACCCATGACTCTGAATCAGGTTAAGAATTAGTTTTTAAGAAAAAAAAGGTTTAAGTTTGTTTATTGGTGCACTGTAAATATAGACTTATTAAAAATAGTGTGTGTTGAAAAGCTCACAAAAACCCAAGCAAATGAAAATATTCAAAACCATTTCTCAACGTACGATAAAAATGTGATCTACGAGTAACATGATAAAAATATGTAATGTCATTTATGATCTTGAAATAAGAATATATGACCTACGTATCACAAAAATGTATTGAGAAGTGTTAGAAGTTTTGAAGTGATATGTGTTTAAAATTAAAATTGTAATACAATAATCTCTGTGATTCTCTGACTATTTGCAGCAATATACGAAAAAAGCCGTAAGATAAATTAAAATTTTTTAAAACTTATACTTTCAATTCAAGTCAGTAAGTCTGTTCATTATATTTTCCAGCAGAATGTCGTTAATTACCATAGTCGTTAACTGGCAGTAAGTTAAGAGCAAATCTACAACAGTAAGCCAAGGAAAAAAACCAGGAGGAGTTTGGGTAGCAACATCTGCTGTAATTATTATCAATCTTTGATTGAAATCACCACTATCACCACTGGTCCTTACAGTGCCATCACAATCTTGGAAATCCACTAAATCACCATCAGTCTTATCAGTTCTTTTCGAAAAATATTTTTTCTTTAATTATTTCCAACAAATATTTTGAAACAATCTGCCAAGATTCCTTTACTAATATAATGTATGAAGCCATCCACTTTTAAACCAAGTGAGTCATTCATTGGCATACGTCACGAGCGGAGCTGTTCGTTGCAAGAGATTACCAATCCTCTTCGAGTTCTGCGCTTGGGGAACTTGATAGAGAATCTGTGTAGGAGATAAAAACCTTAGCCAACTGGACAGGCATGCCATACAACCCAATATCAACCTTGAATCACCAAAACGACTGAGCTTGACAATAAAAGAAAATTCTTTGAACACCAACATCTCCGTGGTAATACCAGGAGATATTGGGAAAGAGCACTACAACTAGCTCCAACGCTTCAGAGCGTTTTAGTTTTTCTCTCAATCAGTCTGGTACTACAACAGCAGGCCAGAAAAGACCATCCTGAGGTATTTAGACAGTCACGTTTGCTGGAAATTTTTGTTGAGAAAAAGGTTAGCTTACTGTTTCTTTTTAGGGCCATTTAATAGGTTAATTCACCTTACTAACAAGTTAATTACAACTTAACAAAGGTAAAAGAAACCCCTTTTAAGTTCTTAACAACGTCTAGAGTTGCAAAAGGGCTAATTAAAAGGAAAACTTCAAATGCTCAAAATATATACAATTTTAGACGTCAAAAAACTGACACAGAAAATTTAATGAGATTGGAATAGCAGCGTAATAATTGACGAATAAATATTCCATTAGGTGATGGATCACCTTTTTATTATAACTCTGACATTGATTACTCAAATCTTCCAACTATTCAAATAGGTGGAATAATATTTATTTGTATTCTCTGGTGGTAAAGATTTTTGATTGCAAATAAAATATTTTTAAGTATATGTATTTAATCAGTTTTTAATTTTTATAGCCCTTTTTTATACGTTATAACGTAAGAAAATGCAACGGCCCTTTTTAAGGGTCAAAAAACTATTTTATAGCGAGTGAAGTGTACGGTGCTTTTCAGCACCATTATATTTTCTTAAACTTTTTTATAGCTTATTGTTCGACAAAAACTGCGTGGATTTCAAACAAACGTTTTTCAATTCAAATGTTTTATTCCGAGAAGTGTCAATAATAGTTGCAAAATTTTTAAACATTCATATACTAAAAAATATTTTACATTATGGGTCAACACACTAAAGTCCTGCATTCAGTGAATCTTAGGTAAAGCCGAGACGGGGCTGCTAGTATTTTGTATGGTTACCTAGAAGTGCATAAATTGTTGTTTGATTTATTTCTTAGGATTGAAAAGGGTACACCGTCTCTTGGATCATTTTTTATTGATTTATTACGGCTTAAGCGAATTAATATTTAAAAACAACCAACAAACAGTGAATTAAATCACTTCTAATTAAATGTCTTAAAATGTATCAAATTAAAATCAATTAGTAATTTGAAGAGAAAACATACAAAATTATGTGGCCTGTTGGGATTAGATTTGAAGATATTAATTACCATAAAAAACTACCTTGAATAAAAGTACAACTTATGCAAGTGTAAGATAATTGTTAGCATGGATATTACATGTACAGCCTAATTACGTCAACTATGGTAAAAGTACCGATGCTGGGACGATTTTTGGTGAAATTGCGTTTAAAAATTCACATAAAATCATATTTAGGAGATAACATGAACACTTAAATTGTTATTTATATATTTTGTGTTCCGACTTATCACACAATTTTTTATAATGTCGTCTTAGCAAGAATTAATTATAATTAATAAAAAGTTACTCCGTAATGTTGTACCTAACACGAAACACCATTGAGAATGCATGTCCCAATAGTGGTAAGCGATGTCTCAATGGCGAAACGTACATGTTATTTCAATGGAATCTATGTGTTTCACCAACGGGACATCTGAAATTTGGGGTTATGTTTTAAATTGTATGTATAATGAGACAGCTATTTTTTAAACCTTTTTTTTTATTGCAATGCAATTGAAAATAGATGATAAGTTTTATTGATATAATAAGACACCACTTTTAACATCGGAAATTAATTTATGACAAAATTCTTAACAGTTTATTAGTTATTGACTGTTCCACTATTAGGACTGAATCAAAAAGTGCGTCCCAGCATCGGTACTTTTACCTTATTATTCAAAAGGAAATGATTTCTGCATGATTTGTCAACCAATTTCATTATTAGTAATCAATACTGAATTTTCTTTGTTGTATATTAACACCAAATTTTGGCCTCGCATAGAAGTAAGATCAATAGCTACTGTTCAAGTAAGAAATTCAAATAAAATTTAATATTCGAATATAAAAAAATGTTTAATGGTATTACAAAAAAAGTTTTAATAAAAATATTATAAAAGACTGGAAGTAACTTAATAACGACACTTGTAGTTTGATGGCTTTTAAATACAAATTAACATACATACATACATACATACATACATACATATATAAAAATACATACATACGTACATACATACATACATACATACATACATACAAACATTCACACACACGCATACATACACACCCACGCACACACACACATATATAATATACTTACAATCAAGAGATGATTCTACAACAAACATTATTTATCCACGAATTACTCAACAAATTTTTATTGTTTTAAAGTTATAAGATCAATAAAAAGTACTCAAGTTTTTGAAGTTAATTATTATAAATCTACAGTAATTGAGAAAAAACATAATTTATGAGAAAGTACGAAATTTGGCAAAGGTATATGTTAATTATCAATTCATATATCACAAAAATGCTTGTCTTTTAATTTAATAATATCCATATTAAATAAAGTATTACATTTCCACTGAATTAAACACATAGTTGATGTTGTACGTTTTTTATCAAACATTATAATTTAAGAACTTAATATTGAATGGTAGAAGACGTATCACATAACTTACCAGGCCTGCTCTAGAATTCGTTTGTACCACTACAACACAGTTTTTCTAGACAACTAGGACACACAAACCCAAACCATGTGATTCAATTCTTCTGCTAGTCTACGTTTTAGCTGCAACAATAATACCTTAAATTAGAAGTTGTCAATCTGAGTATAATACCAAGTTATCGATTAAGTAAAATCTAAAGCAATTTCAAACCTGGCAAGTCATGCGGTACGTCTTCTATGATTTAATATGAAATTTTTTAATTATAATGTTAGCTAAATAAACATTTGACATCATGTCGTTTGTTAAACATGTCGTTTTGCTCTCAGTTATTTCCATAATAACTTGAAATTCAACAATGTTTACTTCACCTTTAATAAAAAATTTTATAAACAGATTTTTGGCAGCTCAATGGGTTATCCTGTCTCTCCACTATTTGCTGATTTAGTTTTAGAAGATCTTGAGACGGAAGCCCTGCGCTTATTAAAAATAAATCATAATTGTGTTCCTTGTATATATAAAAGATATGTCTACGACACTCTCATATGTGCACACAAAGATCAGGCACAACTATTTTTACAGATTTTTAACAAACAAGACAATCACTTAAAATTCACTTGCGAAGTAGAGAAAACAACTCTATAAATTACAATTACACGTAAAAACTTAAAAATAACCACGAATTGGTATGTTAAGCCAACTTCATCCAATAGAATGATTAATTTTAATATTAACCATCCCCAATCGTTAAAACTCAATGTGGTATACGGTTTGGTTGATCGAGCCATACTTTTATCTGACAAGTCTCACCACAGGAAGAACATTCTCATAGCTAAAAGAATTTCACGCGATAATGACTATACTGTACTTTTTATACAAAAATATATCAAGAAAAGACCTCACCAAATAAAAAATACAAATAATGATAAATACAATCTACTAAATGACAATTTACATGCTAAAATAAAAACTTTTATTTCTTACAACCCATTATTTTTTAAATTTTGTTTAAAAACTTTGAAAAAATTAAACATACAATTTTACCCTATTATTCAAAACAAATTGGGCAGTGTTATCATTCTTGGGAAGGATAAAATTGATAAGCTCAGTCAAACCAACGTCGTGTATCATTTAGCTTGTGATTCTTGCTCCGCATTATACGTAGGTAAGACAAGAGAGCATTGAAAAAACGCCTGAATGAACACAAAAGTACAAAGAAAGATGAAATTGTCGCTTCACACATGAAAGAATTCAACCATGATTTTATTTTTTCTCAAACCAAAATCCGAGATTATAAACCAAATAGACAGAAAAGATAAACATCAGAAATGTTACACATACACTCTAAAAAACACACAATAAATAAAAAAGAGGACTCCTCATTTCTCAATAACACATATAAAGATTTCATAAGTAATCTCTTTTAACTCTTTATTGTAGATATGTACACACGTTATCTACATTCGCAAGAAGCATACATTTATTGTTTCCATTTATATATGGAAATACATACATGTTCGACACTAACTTTATTTATTTGAGGCGACCAGCAGTTTGTAACGATCGTCATAATAGTATAGACGTGAGTAATTATTTATTTCTGAAAAGTCGTTATTATAAAAATTTATAGTAGACTAATAACATATTTTTGTTTTTGTTTTTGTTAATACAGAGAGCCTGATGAGGTTGGCGTTAAGACCAACGAAACGTTGCTCAAACCAACACCTGACTTTTTGGAGTTTTTCATTTATACTCCTAAATTAGCTCTTACTGATCGTGTGCTTATGCGCTGATCCTCAAGTTAACATTTGACATCAATCATGTATTTAATTCAATGAAACGGTAATGCTTCATTTAATATGAATATTTTTATTATTATATTAGAAGAAACGCATTTCTGTAATATGTGGACTAATAATAAATAAACCTTAGCCGAACTCCGTATTTCCTGATGAATTGGTCTTTTAGGAATTAATATAAATTTTTAGTGAATAAATTAAGAAACTTAAATACTTTTTATTGATCTCATAACTTCGAAAGAATAAATATTGGTTAAGTAATATACATATATATGTGTATGTATATAAATTTGTATTTAAAAACAACAAAACTACTCGTGTTATTATTAAGCTACTTCCAGTTTTTTATGATATTTTTATCAAAATTTTTTTTCAATGACATTAAACATAATTTTATATTTGAATGTTTAATTTTGTTTGAATTTCTAACTTGAATAGTAGCTGTTGGTCTCACTTCCTTGCGATGCCAAAATTTGGTATTGATATATAACGAAGAAAATTAAGTATTGATTACTAATAATAAAATTGGTTGACAAATCATGCAGAAATTATTTCCTTTTGAATAATATTTGACGTAATTAGGCTGTACGTGTAATATCCATCCTAACAATTACGTCACACTTGTATACGTTGTACTTTTATGTAGTTTTTTATTGGAATTCGGGACTTTCCTGGATTCTAACAAATTTCATTCATTTTTTAAGTGTGAAATCAAGCATTAGTACCAAACAGGAAAAAGTAATTTTATTGCCAGAGATCTAATGATTTCTGCAAGTAAAAAATTATCATCTCAAATTAGACCAAGTTCTTAAAACAAAGAAAAAAAGCAAAGTTTCGTTGAAACTTAAAAGTTTTATAGTTTCCTTAATCTCAGTAGTTTCGAATTAGTTTCTTTTTTGGGTCACAACTCAGTCATCTTTTATCTTATACTGCGTTGTAGGATCACTTTTTTTTCCTAAATATATGTCCATAACACTTTTATCTTCTATTTTTGTACTGTTTATTATACATTTCTTAAAAAGTAACATAATTTATCATAAGAAACAGTGTAAGGTAAAAAGTAACGTAGTGGAAATGAAAAATTGGGAGTCTGATAAAATTGGATACTACTCAGATATTGATTTTGGAGACACAGCGCTTTAAAAGCTTTTAGAGGTGGTAATATAATTTTCATCCTTGGATCCCCAGCGATGAAATTGTTTCTTAATATTTGGTACAATTGCTTGATTTTACGTAGGGAAATTAAATTAAACTCCCTCATATCAGTCATTAAATGTTTAGGTATGAAATCAAGCTACAGTTCAAAAATAATATTTCATTGGTAAAGATCTCTAGCACACTTTGAATCGAAAAGTGAACCTTAGATGTGTCTTAGTGCTGGAACTAGAGTAAAAGATCACGATGATCATAATGTTCAGAGTACTATAACAGAACAGAAAAATAAATTTTGACACCTGCCAAAGCTCTCAGAGAAAACTGCAAAGTTATAGGTAATCTTGATTTTTTCTTATCTCAAGACTAGGTCTAATTTGAGACTGTTACGTCCGAACTATATGTAAAGGGTGGGACTTGAAGATTCGTTCTACAAAAAAATGAATTTTTTTTTTTTTCGTCAGGAACCAGCCGTCGGCCCAAAAACCTTAATTGCTTTTACTTACAGTATACTTTTCTTTTAAATCGTAGACTCGGCGTTGTGATGTTAGTGTTCATTAACGATATGTATGGAGTGGTGTACGCCGAGCTGACGTTGACCTACTGTTTGAGTTTATGTCTTATAGCATACAGTAGTAGCGTACCTTATTCGTTTTTTATCTCACGTCCTTTTAAAAGTCTTTGTCGAATGTTTCTATTTAAATTTTCCTTGATATTTACTTTATTCGTCAAAGAATGGGTTATCTTTCTAGAATTTTGAATCGTGAATTATTTCGTATTATTTAATAATTAAAACATTTTGGATTAAGAAAGTAAATTTAAATCAACAACCAAGTTGTCTTATCTGATGACTTAAAAAATTTATAAAAGCCGGAAATAGTTGATTTTACAAATAATATAAATTATGAAGTTCAGATTTGCATGTACAATGTTTACATGATTTATAGTTTTTCTTAACTTAACCAGCTGCTATGATCGTTGGTTAACCGTAGCTTGCACGCACGCAACCGCAAGATTTTACTAGGTTGACCGCAACGATTATCCTAATCATACACGAGAGTACTCATGGTGATGACAATAATTAGGCTGCTGCTTTTAACGTTGGAACCCAAGTTGACGGTCCTTCCTTTCTTATTCCTCCTTGATTCACTTTTTAAGTGAGTCTACAGCGGTCTGGTTTGCTCGAGCTTTTTTTACACAGCTTAGTCACCGAGCTTAGTCTTAAATTTGCTTAAAATGCACGCTTCTAACCCGTAGCTTAATCACCGAACTAAGTCTCACATACGCTTAAAAGACGCAACAGAACTCACTCTCCAACCTTTATATCTACTTTGGAGCACTTGATGAAAGAGAAAAGGCTAAAATTGTTATGTGGAAGGAGGTTTTATACTCTTGCGTTTAAGGAGGACGTGTCAAGTTGGAGATCTGAACGACCAATGAGAGCTTAACCTAATTACTCTCGATTGACACGAGCACAGTCATGGTGCAATAATTACGCAGCAAATGATGGTTAAAAATGCTGATCTCTCAGATTTTACATTAAGTACAAGTTGCTGTCAAAATTGTGTATGATATTTCTTGTGAACATACGCATGAAAGAATATTGAAATTGTTGATTACTCACATTCTTGGATGTACCACTGCGAATTGATGTAAGGTATGCGTTGTATAAGATTGTTAGAGGTTGCACGCTTAGTTCGAGTTTTGCGATGGTAGCTTTTTACAAAAGAAGTAGGTTATATATCGCGCGATTGGAGAAGCAGGTGCACCGTTCGATGTTTCGAGATCGCTGAGCTTTTGCTTTTTTTAATTCAAAAACGAAACTCTGTGTTTCGAAGTAATAAATATTAAGTATATGACATTGCATGTCACATGCCCCCTTAGATGCCCTCTTGGCAATTATAAGAGAGAAAACGAACCCGTGTCAAGTACTTAAAATACAAAAAAATTAATAATTTAAAATATTATGTTAATAATATAAGTAAACCCTTATAATAATATAAGTTTACATTTCTTGAGGTTTTGCTTTTGCAAATCTTTTGTGTTGAATTTGTTGTAGGTGATGTTGTGCTATAATAATTTAAAGAATAGTTCGTAAGTTGGAAATGGCAGCTTAATGGTAACGATTTTTGCTTAGCTGTGTAGGGATGATGCTTGCACTTCACTGTATCGTGATTTATGAGTAAGGTGATTTGAAGTTGCTGGTTGGCTGTTTTTTGTTTTTGCTTTTTGCTTTCTTTCTTTTTTTTCTCAAGGAATTACATAATGGTGCACCTACACTGTAACTGGAGTATGTGATAAGGTTAAATGCATGTATATCTGTTATTTGAAGCGAATTGCAACGGATTAGTCTCTGGACATATTGATTGGAGTAATTAGAGAGTTGTCGTTTACTTTTCTTCCCGATTGCAGTTTTTTATACAGTAGGCGTGGATGTTATGCATTTCACGAAGTATCGTCATGGCGTTGATGTTTTATGCAACATTTCTGCGGGATCTGTAACGCTTTATCGAAATAAAGTGAGTGGAGGTACTGTAGTGTTGCTGTCATGCTTTTATTATATCGTTGGTTATATTGCGTAAAATAGTGTTGTAACACTATGAGGCTTATTGTCATTGGTGTTTTACATGTAGAAATAATTTTTGCGGACTAATAGCTTTGTTTTCACTGTAGTTTTCCGTCACAATTTTTCACTGCACTAGTGTTGAATTAAACATTGTTGAAAGTCAGTGATTAGTAATACATCTTTAAAACGTGAAATCTTCCGTTGATGGTTTTACACGTACGTACAACTTGTTTTATATTTATATGTTTTATAAAATACAATTACAGAATACGACTTTAGCGATTAGTGTAAAAAAAATTTTTACTAAATTTTAATAGTTTATTCTTTAACTTATGACGACATATATTTCTAACAAAGTTAGTTATTGTGAGCAAGAAACTTTATTTATGGTGGTTTTCTTCTTTTTTTGTGTGTGTTTTAGATCGGGTTGATGATATACACCCGAGAGGAAAAGATGATGGAATCTATAAGGAACGAAGTGTTTGTTAAAGAAGGGACTGAGATAATCTATGAGAAATTATAGCCCGTATATCTTCGACGAAATGGCTCAGTATGATTGAGCATAAGTAACTAAGAAGGAATGATAGTCAAATGATCATGTTAATTGCAGTTATAATAAAATTTTTTTTTTTTTTTAGACTGTGGAATGTTTTTATATGCCAAGATTTTATCGAGGCAATTTAAGACGAGGTCGAGACATGATAATGGAGGGGTACGAATACACCATTGTCCCGAGTGGTCGAGTGAAGATGTCGAAGGTAAGGAATGACATTTTTGGGTTACGACGTCTTTTCCAAGAGTAAGAACAAGTAACTAAAACTGCTATTTTTGAGTTGGAGAGCGTTTCAGAAATAGGAGTAAAATATATTTAATAGTTATGTAGTAAGTTATAATTATATATTGTGTGATTAAATAATTAAATTAATTTTTTTTTTCTTTTTTTTATTATCAATTTTTTTTTTTTCAAGTTTATACCTACATACTAAAAAAACAACTGAAATACTGAAGTACAATACTCTAAAGCGTCGTCAGCCGCGTGCACACATAGACAACTATATGCTTCCGTACAATTTATGTGCCGGCGTACATCGTTGCTCTACTAAGCCAAGTGGCTATATACACTTACAGTGGCTGCTTTTGACTGCTAGGTAAATTTATAAATGTGTAGAACGTGAAAATTTTGCTTCTGTTACGAGTTTCAAAACCCCTCACTCTAATTTTTTTTTTTTTTTTTATGAGAAGGCTAGAAAGGAAGAAGGAAAAAAAAGAGAAAGAAGGAAAGAAAAGAGAAAGAGAAAAAAAAAGTTAAGGGATATGAAAAAGAAAATAATAACAATACACGTGTATGACGATGCTAATGTATGCCTTGTGTGAATGATTTGATATGTTTCTTAGAGGGTAATTGTCTAGTCCCTGCAATATGAGCGTAAATAGTATCTGTGTCCTTAGGGAAGCGCGTTCTTTGAGTAGGTATAGGTTGCATTGATGGTCTTGCTGAAGTTGCAAAAATTTGAGGCTCTTCGTCTAGTTGTCTTATGTTTAGGGATATTGGACGATCTATCACGTGGGTTTTTTTGTTTTTGATTTGATGTGATCAATTTAAACCCATTTGGTAAAATATAAGTATGGTGATTACGATAGTTAAGTTTTCTCCAAATGCTGTAGCGAGATAAATTTTTTCTAGGGATTTTTTTTTCATGGTTCGCAATTTCTCTCAGTTTTCCTTCGATATGTTGTAGTGATAGGAAGTCATTTGATTCAGCCCATTTCGTAATTATATTTGCTTTTTTTCCTCTAAATCAAGCGTGTTGTTCGTAATGTGAGGAAGTACATCTTGAGATTATATAGGTGTAATTTGGTTTTATTAAGTTAAGGCCATATAGAGTTACATCACGAGAATGTGATGTGCACTACCTGCTTAATGATAGAATTCTGGGGCCCTTGAGTGTCAATTCATGGCGATGATCATAATCACAAATTAGACGAAGTGTGAAAGGATCTCTAGTAGAATATAGCCATTCCTGAGTGTATTTTAACTTGGTTCAATATGATTATTCCGAATTATATAACATAATTTCACATTTCCTTAGGGCTTCTTCTGTGGGTTTTGTAAAGAGGAGAAATTCACTAGTTGCATCGTCGATTTCTTCCATTATTATATAGGTAGGTTCACATAGTAGTAATTGACCATAGTGTATACATTCATTTATGTAGTCTTTATCAGCTAGAAAATAATTTCCTTTGTGGTGGTTTATAATTAAATAGTCTGTTATGGGCTTGATACTAACGTAACCTTGTAAGTTTTATGTCAAATTATTATACATCGACCTCTTCCATCCAAATTGCGCTATGTATATTTTTTATAGAAACGTCGCGCTTATTTTTAGAGTGAAAATCGCTGGAGTGCGAAAAACTTTGTCAATTAAAAATTACAAAGCAGTGAAAAAAGTTATCCGCTTCGGACAGGAGTCAAACCTGGGCCTCCTTCTTGCCGGGAAGGTGCGTTAACCAACTTCGACACCGAAGCCTCGGCGGACACCCTTCTCCACTGCTCTGCTTAGGCGTGTCTTTAGGTCGAACGCCGATATTATAGATATTGATGTTATTAATCGATGGGTCAGTATTATGTCAAATTATTATACATTGACCTCTTCCATCTAAATTGCGCTATGTACATTTTTTATAAAAACGTCGCGCTTATTTTTAGAATGAAAATTGCTGGAGTGCGGAAAACTTTGTCAATTAAAAATTACAAAGCAGTGAAAAAAATTATCCACTTTGGCCAGGATCCGCTTCGGTGGCGAAGTTGGTTAACGCACCTTCCAGGCAAGAAGGAGACCCAGGTTCGACTCCTGGCCGAAGCGGATCACTTTTTTCACTGCTTTATAATTTTTAATTGACAAAGTTTTTCGCACTCCAGCGATTTTTACTCTTAAAATAAGCGCGACGTTTCTATAAAAAATATACATAGCGCAATTTAGATGGAAGAGGTCAATGTATAATAATTTGACATAATACTTACCCATCGATTAATAACATTAATATCTTGTAAGTTTTGGTGTATATTTTGTGGCATGGATAGTGGATGCATTCTGTAAGTACTATATTTGTCGTTTCCGATTAAAGAAAATGTAATTGTTACTGCTAATCGTCTGTCATTCATTACAGCTGTTGTACGGGAAAAGCTATGTAATTTAGCAACGGTGATTTGTGCTTCATCTATTTGTAAAGAATGTTTGTTTCCAGATGAGTAAATTTCTTTTACTATTTGAGTCAATTATTCGGATGAGAGTACAAAGGGGTGGAAATGACTGAAATGTAGCAAGAGTGTTGCTGCCCTGTTGGCTGCGTCTGTTTAACGAAGTCAACTACTTTTTTAATTTTAAATTTACGAGGGGTCGTGGCACAAAAACTACTGAATTTACAAATAATAGCCCAAAACCTACCCAAGAGAAACAACTTGAATAAATTTATTTGAACGGAGGATGGAAATAAACTGTAAAATAAATAAAAAATGCACTAATTATGAGCCACGAACGAAGATGTATTTCGTGGCTCAAAGGAAAAACTCCGAAGAGAAAAATCCAAGAGAAGAAAAAATAACGAAAGATACAAACGAGTTAGGTTGAACAACAATTTTGAGATCAAATTTCCTGGAATGAAAAGTGTGTACGTGTATATGTATGTAGAAAACGTTAATTAATATTTTATAGGATTGCAGTATGTAATACAAGAATTCCTGGAAATGTATAACCCATATGCTAATTAATCTTAAAATTGTATAAATTTTTTTCCGTTCTGTTAAATACGTGGAATTTATGGTTAGCTCCCTTATTCGTTGTGTAAGTTTTGACTCATTGATTTTTGTTCGTTCCATTTCTTTGTGAAGCGTTTCCAAGTTTAATCGTACGATATGAGTTTGGTTTGTGACATAAACAGAAATATTTTTTTGTTTTTAAATAGATATTGTTTAATTCAGAAGCTATTTCTTCTCTATCGTTTGCGTCCAATGTTCCAAAAATTTTCTTAGACATCCATCCCATGAGTTCAAAAGGGGTGCCTCTTTTCTTTATACAATGAGATTTGATTATTTATGAGTCAAAGACTTAAATGGTTGGTAAGAAAAATTGTTGTATCTTGAATTATAATAAGTTGATGTTTTTAAGTAATTGTTTTAAGTGTGATAGAGGTATTAATTTTGTGCGTTGGCTTGTATTTAACTGTTCACGGCAGTAATTGAATAAATCATACATTTGAAAACCTAGTTCTTCGTTATGCTTTGTGAGATTTTTACAGTCTAAAAGTACGGTTATTTTCTATTGTATATGAATAAGATGAACTTCATTGTGGTATTCATAATAAATTTCTGGATTGTTGGATATTTCTTGATTTTTATAGAAGCTTTTTGAAGGAGGGTGGTCCATTGAGTATGCTAAGGGTTCCTTTATTATGATGAATCCTATTTGATGATTAGTCTAAGGATCATCTTGTTACCTTGTTGAGATTCCTGAAACACGAGGGAGATCTTATTCGTAAGAACGTTTTAGTTCATCCAAATTTTTAATAATTATTTTTCCATTTCCTGATCTAAGTGTTATGTTATTCTTATTTTAGTTGTATTAATGATTTTGAAAATTCCGTTGTAGTATTTGTCTAATTTTCCCTTCCAAGGTTCCTTTATTACGTAAACTTTCATACCAACTTCTAAATTCTGAGGTCTAGCATGTTTATCATAATTTTGTTTACTTTTATGCCCACATGTGATGAGCTCATCATGAGCTTTTTATGTACATCTTTTAAACAACGAATCAAATCAATAAGATAATTATCATAAAACTGTATTTTATTTTCGGTTGGATATGGATTTAGTGGGCGTGCTTTTCTGCCGTAACTAGTTTATTTTGTGTAAATCCGGTAGCTGTATGCAGTGATGTATTGTATTCATGTATAGCAAAAGGTAACATTTTGTCCCAATCCTGTTTAGTTGCAGCTTTTGTTCTTAGAAAGCTTGCAGGCATGGCATTGCTACGTTCTAATGAACCGTTGGATTGGGAATGGTAAGGTGTATTGGTCTTAAAGTTGAAACTGAAAATTTAGGCTAAGATTGTTAGTATATTATTTCGAAAACTCTTTCCATTATCGCTGAGTACTATTTTAGGCACTCCATACAACGTTATAAAGTGTCTTTCCAGAGCGTCTGCGACTGTGATAGCTTGGATGTTGGGTGTAGCTACTGCTACACAGTATTATAAAAATAAACATTGTATACTTGATATATGTGAATAACCAGATTTTGTTGTTGCTAACGGTCCTACAGTATTAATGGCAATTTTTCCGAAAACTTCGACAGGAGTATTAGTTATTATCATAGGTTCTTTTGTTTTTATCCATGTTGGTTTTTGTTCTTGGCAAATTTTGCATTTTCGTTAAAAATTTTCAATATCTTTTCTAATACTTTCCCAGTAATACAATTCTCGTATTCTTCTATAAGTTTTATTTATGCCTATATGCTCGCCGAAGAGACTGTCGTGGCATTTTATTAATTTTTGTTGTCTCACTTCGTTTGATAAATAAGCACATTCGCCGATACATACAGTTATTTTGATGTTTACACGACTGAGTTCCTCATGAATTGCTTTGGGCAATATTTCTCTGGGCAAATTTTCGGTTATTTTACCCTTTCTGGATACTCTCAATGTTTCTATATTTTTGTTTTCTATTGTTTTTGCTAAACCCGCTAAACACGAGTGAAGATCTTGAAGTATTATTTCATCTTTTTCTCTTTCTTTGACAATCAAGCAGAATACTAATTTTATTTTACAAGTGGGTATTATTACGTTGCCAGTTATGGTTGCGTTTTATTTAATTCGTATTTTAAAATATAATCTCAATATAATAATAATTTATTGTTAGTAAAATTAAGTAACAAATCGGCTGGAATAAATGTTGCAATGCTGTCTTTTGCATACGTTAAACATTCTTGTGTGCTTAATATTTCGAGGTGATCCATTTCTATTCTTATTAAAGGTCTAATTATAGTGCTTTCTTTACGAGTGACTTGGTCATCGCGTTCAGCATTCCACTGCTGTTCTAACATTTCGAATGCGGCTGTAGGACGAGTAGACGGTGTCAAGTTACTCTGCTTTGGGGCGTAATGCTCTTTCATGAATGGGTTTTGCTGCTAACCACTTGAACAAAAAGGTGTATTAGGTATACTATCATACGTTTTTTCTTCCTCTCTGGCTTCTTTACTATCTTCTTGTTCAATAGTAGAAACATAAGGCTCTTTCCATACAGTATTGACATCGTCTCCTATTACCGTAGATGCACCCTTGGAACGTTTTATTACTGATTTTAATCTTGTGTGACAGCTTCTTTCTTTTATAGAATTTTAAGAGTCATTGGAATAGTCTAGTAGAATATTAGATGAAGTTTTTAAATTTTGAAAATTTGCTTCGGTTGTCACTGGTTCGCTGATTCCTGTTGTTCCTATTGTGTTTATTAGTTTCGTGGTATGTAATAATCGTAATATGAAGATGGGTTTGCCAAATTTGAATTTCGCAAGCTATTAGTTAAAGAATATTGTTTATCATTATTTTCATCGAAACTGCTTTCCAAAGTATCTTCATGCGTTGATGTGCAAGCAGTGGATTGCAGCTCTAAATTTTGTTCTTCTATAGCAACTATTTCATCTTCTGATGTAATGTCTTTTTTTTCCTCTTGTTATCTGCTCCGCTGTAGTAGTGGATTTGAGCTTGTTTGAACTTTGATTGTGCATATTACTAGCTCTATTAGTACGTGCAATAGATGTGAGTGGTTGTCGGGGGATATTTAAAATAGGTTTTACAGGTAGCCTACGAGACTGTGATGTTCTATAATTACTATACTCGTTGACGAAGCTCGAGCTGTAAGAGCGACTACTGCTTCTGTTACTGCTGGATGTTAAAATTCTTCTATTTCTTTTACGCTCTCCCTTAAAATCTATGTAATTTTTTACGGTATTTATTTCATAAAAATCTGTGGGGTTACGCGATAACTCGTCAGCATTTGAATTTAAACGTCAGGGTTTGTACTTAAAGGTGTAGTTGTTCCCGCGGAGTTTCGCTCTCCATCGATTTAGGTGACTCATAGGGTCTTTTATTGATTCGATC
This sequence comes from Copidosoma floridanum, assembly GCF_036245765.1. Taxonomy (NCBI): domain Eukaryota; kingdom Metazoa; phylum Arthropoda; class Insecta; order Hymenoptera; family Encyrtidae; genus Copidosoma; species Copidosoma floridanum. The sequence goes on from NW_028321888.1 coordinate 1,577,009, forward strand.
TATGTCAAAAGTTTGTGGTCTACTTAAAGTGTAAATTTTTGTCTGTTTGAATAGTGTCGAAAATGTTGTACGGTGGCTTCTACTGCTAAACACTCTTTTTTTGTAGTGAATTAATTTCTTTTCTATTTATTAAGAGTGCCAGACATGTAGGCTACAGAATAGTCTTCACCTGAATCTCCTTGACTTACAACAGCACCAAGAGCTACGTTAGTTGCGTCAGTAGTTAGAATAAATGATTTGTCGAGATTGACACTTGCAAGTACTGGGGCCTCAAACAGGGCTGATTTTAATATTTCAAAGCTCTATTCCTGAGTCTTAATCCAATTGAATTTGTTACTTTTTCACAATAATAGGGTTAAAGGTTCTGCACTTTCCGCGTAATCTTTAATAAATCGTCTATAATATCCTTAAGTCCTAAAAGTTCTCGAATTTTCATACAATTTGTTGGTGTTAGGAAATTTTAACTGCTTCAAGTCTCATGAGATCGGATTTCACTCCATAACTACTGATTGTATGTCCTAAATATGTCACTTCAAAAATTAAAAATTCGAATATTTCTAGCTGTAATTGTAAACCGGCATCTGATAGTTCATCAAATAATTTTCTTGCCTTTATTCCATGTTCTTATAAAGTTTTGGCACATATTATTATATCGTCTAAAAATATAAATAGGTCTGTGACTATACATCAGTGCCCTTCGGTGAATTTGGAAATTCAAAGTGATCAGTGATCCGTTGGGGGCGAAATGTGAGAAAATAAATAAATACAAGTAAAATGTATTTAAATTTTTTTGCGTTGATTTATTAATGCGCAACTTTTCGCTGACAATATGCGTCAGCCTCATCAGGCGATAGCACGACAGGTGACGAGTAAGTCAACCAAACTTACGAATTCTTGCGTACCTGCGGTAACAATTTACAAAAAAATTTATTGTATTTTTGTGTTTGAGCCTTCCAGATCACTCATTGTGTGTTTTTAATTTTAATTTTGTAGCCTGATGAGGCTGACGCATATTGTCAGCGAAACGTTGCGCATTAATAAATCAACGCAAGAAAATTTAAATACACTTTACTTGTATTTATTTATTTTCTCACATTTGGCCCCCAATGGATCACTGATCACTTTGAATTTCCATATAAATAGGTCTGTGCCTTGTAATCCCAATAATACAGAATCCATGAGTCTTTGGAATGTAGCTGGTGCATTGCTTAATCTAAATGGCATACTTATATACTCGTAATGTTCGTTCTGAGTGCTAAAAGCTGTTTTATGGCAATGTTCTGGAGATACTCTAATTTGATAAAATTCGTTAGCTAGAAAGAATACTAAAAACAATTTGGGCCCACCAATTTGCTCTGATATCTCTGTAATATTAGGCAATGGGTAAGCATCAGGGATAGCTTAAACTTTTAATTTTCTGTAATTTATTACCAGACAATTCTTTTTTTTTCCGTTAAGTCCTGGCTTTTCAGGGACAATATACAGTGGACTGTTGTATTGGCTAAAACAGTAGCTAATGGTATCTTTCCGTAATAATTTGTCGATCTGATCTCTAACTTCCTTGTCTAGAGCAGAAGGATATCTATATTGATTAGTAAAAACAGGTTCTTCGTAAGTTGTTGGTGTATTATTTTGTACATACGAGGTACGTGGATCAGCATTATCTTTGATATAAAATAGATGTAAATACTCTTTTAATTTTTGGCAAAGTTGGTTATAACTTGTCATTTGATGATGATGATGCTGGCCAAGTTTTCCGTAATACATTTCATTCTTTTCTCTGTTGTTACGTTGGAACATCATCACTAAAATCTGAGTCGAGAAAATTTTCTGAATTGTCTAAATCAAAAAGTACGAGACTTTAAGGAGGGATCTTGATATCTACTAGCTTTTCTCTAGTGTTTACAGCTATTAAGAGACAATGACATTTATCGTATGTTACTGCTGCTTCGCCTATAAATATGCCAGGAGTAGTTTTTATCAAGCGCAGGTATGCTTGCCTATGACTGTTATAAATAAATTTTCTAACATTCCTTTTTCGCTGAGGCGTGATAAGACGTGAAAACGTGATTTTTAGCAAATATGTTTAATGTTACTGTTCCTAATGTTAAAATAATTTGAAAAGTTAGTCTAATAAAAGCAACTTTTATATCAGTATTTAACAACGTTTAGTAGCAATAAAGATATTTTTATAGCATTGACGTCAGCTCCTGTATCTATGATAAAAGTGTCTTCACTTTCATTTAACTGTGTATTTTAAGTCTTACTGTCGGTGCATTTTCAATGTTTCTTGCGATGGACACTCGGGCGATTGCACAAATTCATTCGTCAGTAGACACTGATTCAGGTTTTTGCTCGCTGCTACGTCTGGGGGCCGACCACCGTTTCCGTTTCAAGATGGCTTTGTTTTGGAGAAAAGGTCTGAACTTTTGCTGATTATTGAGTCTTCTACCTTGAGTGAAAGCTAGTGTCGTTTCGCGATTCTTGTGGTATCTGAACGTTTTTGCAAGTGCAAGGATAATTTCCCATTGGAAAAGTGAATGAGTTACTAAACACACACTGCAGTAAGCTTGTATAGAAGGGGCAATTCAAATAGGCTAATAATTGGTTTTGGTGTTGTGTTGGTTGTGTGGATCCAAAATTTCGATGATTTTTCCACGAATCATTCAAAGGTTGATAAGATTGTTAAGTGGAAACTTTTGTAAATAATTAAATTTTTGATTTTTCTTCTTTGTTATATTACATTTATTCTCTATAATGAAATTTTAAGACTCTTAAAAGAGTTGTACTTAACGAAAGTCGTCACTTAACATAGCTGACTGTGTACTTGGTGGCCCTCGGAAGTGTCAAGTGACAACCGAAGCGAGCTGCTAAGCCTCAACACATGAAGTCAGCAAGTACCGGCCCCGTAGCAAGTAAGACAAAGATATTTAAACTAAATTTCGTGCAAGGTGCATTTCTTTGCACGGCGTTTTAGTTAGTAGCCCGCTGCCGCTCATCGAGTGCAGTATTTCATTAAACAGGTAGCTTGCTAAACATTTTTGTTAAAAAGTGACTGACTGTTTTTTTTCCTCATCACTTTGTATGATTAATTTGTATCTGAATTAAATAGAAATAAATCAATTAATAACAAACCGAATCAAGTGAAAGCGATTTAAATTATCAAACTGATTTAACTGAAGTGACTATTAATAAATAGAGAAAAGAACCACCGGAGGACGAATTGGCAGCAACGAATTATAATACAACCAAGGAGAATAAAACTAGGTATTCGATCTTTTATTATTCTAATACACACACATACATGTAAATTAATCAAAAATCACATTACACTAAGGAAAGTAAACAACCGAATAGTTAGACATACTCCTGGTCCCGTGGCCCATCAGGGAGCGTGAGACTCAAGTCCACAAACATCCAGCTTTCACTGGATGATAAAGTTAAATAATTACGATTCATCATTCAACAAAGATTGTGTTTCATTTGATTTTTGCAACAATTTTACAGATAGATTAATGGAGTTGTTATTATATTGGAGAGCTGGGTGTAATACTATTTTTCCATCTAAATTAAACGTAGTAGGAAAAGTTTGTGTGTCGTTAGGATTGTAATAGTTAGATACGTTATTGTGATTAAATGTGTTGGGATCGTCAAATTCAACATAGTGTGTGTTAGTTTGATCAGGTTGAAAATGTGAAAAATGTTCTTGTCTGCCCCGCTTTTTTACTGATAGATTTTGTCTAGCTGTAGGGTACATGTGTGAATCCTGATATTACATGGTAGCGGTAGTGTTGGGGTATAATATTTTTCCAACTTATTCTGCTTCTAAAGCTACCTATAAGGCACCGGCAAACGTTTTTGCTACGTGTGACATCATGTTGGCCTTAAATCTATCGGGTAGGCCTCGCATAACTGCTTCACGGCCAACCATTTCTAGATACAACTTTAAATCAGGCGGTTGGTTCTCAGGAATTTTGTTGGACGCGGCCTCTATTTTTGCTGCTCTAGTGCCCCCATCAATGAGTTGGGAGATTTTGCAAATCGCAAAAAGTTTCTCCCTGTTTCATTTGAGAATTATTAATGTAGGTGATGTATTAAGCATAAGTTTAAAAAGGAGCAAAGTGTCCCTTTGAATGGCTTATAAGATCGTCTAATGTATTCACTGTTAATCCTTCTAGACAACTTCTTGCTCTACCTTTTAGTCTGAAAATGTCTGTTCTTAACAATATAGGTTCTTCCGCATTTGAGATAAGGGACCTACCATTTTCAACATCTTGCAAGAAATCTCTGAGGGGTGTATTTTGTCCACTATAAATGGGTATATGTAAGGCAACTTGATTTATACATGAAGCTGAATTATTTAGGGCTACGTTACGTGATAATTTAAGCAGTTCAAAGGATTTTTGACTTCCCTGGACCTATGGTATTGTTCGAGTAAATGTACCCTTGCTTCATCAGCTACCTTGCTTATATCCTCAAGTGTCTGGTTTATTATATAAAAAAATTGTTGAAAATAGACGAAGGAAGACATTAAAGAAATTTAGAAAAAAAATTAAAAGAAATAAGATGATTTAAAGAATGAAAATGAAAATTTTCATTTGGTTAAAGCATACTCTGAGTAAAACACAAGGCTTAGTTGCCTACAAGGAATGCCAATTTGTTACGTCCAAACTTCTATAAGTGAAGGGTGGAACTCGTAGATTCTTTCTTAAAACAAATAAGTTCCATTTTTGTTCGTCAGGAACCAGCCGTCGGCCCAAAGGCCTTATTTGCTTTTACTTATAGTATACTTTTCTTTTTCATCGTTGGTGTGGTGTTAGATTTCACCAAGCGATATGTATGGAGTGATTTACGCCGAGTTGGCGTTGACCTTCTGTTTGAGTTTATATCTTATGTTATACGGTAGTAGCGTATCTCATTGGTTTTTTTATCTCACGTCCTTGTAAACATCTTTATCATACGTTGTCTATTCAATTTTTCCTCGATATTTAATTTATTAATCGAGTAACAATTATATTTCTATCAATTGGAATTTTGAATCTTAGAATATTTTATATGATTTAGTAATTGGGATATTTTTGAATTAAGAAAGTTAATTCAATCAACAACTAAGTTATGTCTTATCTAGCGATTTAATAAATTCATAAAAGCCGGAAATGTTTGTTTTCCATTAGTATAAACTACAAAGTTTCAGATTTGCATTTACGATGTTTATACAATTTATAGTTTTCTCAACTTAACTTACTTCTATGATCGTTGGTTTAACGCTGCTTGAGCGCACGTGTTGTTTTGAAGTAATGAATAATAAGTATATGACATGGGATGTCACAAGACCAAATTTTGATCTGCAACAATCATTGGATCTCCAGCGATGAAGTGGTTTCTAATTTCTCGGTACTGTAGATTGATTTCACACTTGAAGATCAACGAAAACTTGTAAAAATCAGTCATAAAAAAATTATTGATTTTTAATTTTATGTTATTTAATAATTTTTAATTTATGACAATACTTTTTAGGCTCATATACGAATAAATATAAATCTAGCGTACTGCTTATCAACTTTTGATCCTTTCTTCTACCATGCATTAAACCTAATAAAAATGAAATTGCATTAAATTTTGTAAAACATGCCGTAAAAAATATATAATAAAAAATTGGGTGCATCACATGTTACATACCGCAGACGTAAGAATTTGGAAAATAATATAAATATGTATGAATTAACAGAGAGAGAGCGAGAGTTTTTGAATGAAATTGTGTGGTATTAAAATTTATGGATGTTTATAAACATATTCATTGATGTGTATGTCCAGAAAAAGTATCGTTTTTATGCTGGTTATAAAGGTACAGTATTATGCTAAGTACACTGACATAATGATCATTGAAAATAAAATTTTTGATTAAAGTTGCACTTACGCGCGTACATATGAAAACTGTTACTTTTGCTTTATCTTTCTATCATCGCGTTAGCGATTTTGCGTATTTTAAATATTTTATAAGGTTATGTTTGGCAAAAAATGAAATATGTATTCTACAACTGTGTAATAATTTTGCAAATATACTATGATTTTTTCCCAAATTTTCCACCGTGATTTCCTAGAGAAATATCCAAAACACTGAAATTTAAGGTTATGTTTACACATAACTCAGCACCTCTTTATTTGTGCCCTGCAAACTTTTTTGTGTTGATAAGAACCCCGTTAAAATTGTTTTTTTTAGTCCGCCTTGCTTCTTTTAAAAATATGGCGTATTTTTCAATTTTTTGAAATTATTTGCACGCATAACTATGAAAAACCATTTCTGCATTATGGCAACTCTGTACTAAACATAGTATAATTTCGCCCCAAAGTTTTCCCTCTTTATTTCATGAAGGTACATCAAAGACATTGAAAATTAAGGTTATGCTTTTACATAACGCAATGCCTCTGTTTTTGTGTACCGTGATATGTTTATCCTCTTTAGGGAGCCCGTAAAAATCGTTATTTTTGGTTAATCTAGTTTCGTTTTCAAGATGTGGCATATTTTTCAATATTTGACGATCACGTTACATTACATAAATTCGTCGAACCAATATTGGCTGTTTACATCAATCTGCCGTGCATACAAAATTTTTTTGCTGATTTACTTTATTAAAATAATAGCATTTACTAGTCTATGTGTGTATTGTATACACACGTGAGGGCACACGTACATGGTAGAACCTGTAGTAGAGGGTGTATACTTGTATGGAAACAAACTTGTATATAAAAGACAACGAGATAGTACACACACACATTCAAGCATACTTGTATTGTACACAAGTTACACGCACTTTTACATACGTGTATGCAGCCATACATGCACAACTGCACAGTTGCACGCACTAGACACTACGCATATACAATATGCATACATATAAAGCAGTGCGTTGAGTTTGAATTCCTATATTTGATTTCGGTCTCTTTCTCTCTTAGTGTGTTGTGTCTCCTATCATACTCGTTGGCTTCCGGATAATTTTAGGGTTGGAAAGTTTCAGCCAGTAGGGACGAAATATTAGAAAATCTTTAAAATGAGCAAATCACGTCCATGTATCTCTGAACAATGATATCAAAACGCTTTTACTGTCGGAACTTTTTTTGGAAGTTATAGTTTAACCTAATAAGGCCGGATATTTTCAAAGCATTAAAGTAACAGTGATGTTAAATATTTTTTCCTAAATTTTAAAAATTCGAGAGCCGAATTAAGACGTACATAATAGTACGATGCCATGGCATTGTCTGCTCAAACTTGCATGTAGTGCGTCAGTTTAACATAATTGCAAATAATTGAATGTTTTAAACCCTTATTATTACTCACGTGTGGTATGGATCATCTAATTTTTAATTTTTGTCAATTGTGCAGACAATGAATGGTATAAGGTTGATTGCTAGTAATCGCTTAAGACATAGATAATACATTTTATGATGAAAAGCTTATTTAGTCAAGAATATTAAGTTTATTCGTATTATTTGCTGATTAAAATAATTTATTCAACAATTGACAGTTCAGAGATTCTTAAGTATTGGATTCTTTGAAGTAATTGCTCAAATTATAGAAAATTCATTTTACTGTTAATATTGCATAGACCTCAGAGTTTGGGAATACTTCGTGTTAAATGCTTGAAATAAAAATAATTCAGTTGACGATTCAAATTTTAGTTACTCCAGTCTGTTAGGTGTCTGAGCATGAAATACTTGAGATTTAAATAATTATATGAAATCATAATTTTGTATTTGGCTATAATGTTTTTTTTTTTTTTTTTAACTTGACTTGATGTTTTACTGTCTATTAATAATTTATACAACACGTATTACGTTCTCAGTACATATTTGTATAATCCTTACTACTATTGCATAATTTTTTTTAGTAAACACTGTCGTTTGTATTCATTGTTGCTACATGCAATAGTTAAATGCCACGCTCTTTACTTTTATTGGTAAAAACTCTTATATGGATGAGTACTTCTTAGCCATCTGATTGGCTAATAGGTTAGGTGACAAACAAACCAACCTTTATTTATTACACCATGGCTGTTCGAGATTAGCTGGCACATAAACGTATACTTAATCTCTTGATTCTACACATTGAATCATGCAATTAAACTTTTAAGCTATGCTATTCTGAGATACCTTTAGATCTCATTATAACACTCTAATTTTGATTTTGTACTGCTTTGATATCATAACAAGTCATCACAGCACATCAGAGATAACATCGCATCACAGCTTTAAAAAATCCATTGAAATTGAAATAAAACTATGGTAAGTTAAAATTTATTTAACCACTTATAGAGTATTCAACATCTTTTTTTTTACATTGTAAAATTTTTTGAATTATTCAAAGGTGTCAGAATATCCTTGATCCTACTTTAAAATATTGAACGTCATGTGACTGAAGCCGTTTTATTTGTTCTGTGATTAGGCCACACTCACAAAAAGCGGGTGAATTTTAAAATGAGCTTTAAAAATCATAGTTTAAAAAGTCAATATTAAAATGTAATATAACTAAATAATTGGCGATTTTGGATTTTAATAGATCAAATGCTTTGTCCGGAAAAATTATTTTAAATATTAATTTTGTTCAATCAAAGTAATAATTGCAATGAAAAATTAGTCTACGTTATTACAATTATCTGGAGTTGGATATTATTTGATTTGTTTGTACTCTTGAATTTAATTGTCATTTTAAGAGTTAGTACATAACTTTGCGAAGCTAAGATCTTAAAGTGTTTGTTATGGTATCTAAGATGCAAAAAATTATTGATACATTTATTGGTTTAAAAAATAGACCCGAATATTAGGTAGCAAGAAATGAATTTTGTTTTCTTTTTTTTTTTTATATGAAAATGCAGAAAAGTTATTTTGTTTGGTTGTATATTAAAATGGAATAACGAAATAGAAAAATATTTTTAAATGTAAATACAATAAAACAACACAACAATTAAAGTGTGCAAAGCGCGTTTAAAATAACTAGTACTACAAAAATTTTTAATCAGTTGTGTAAAAATAATTTTTTTTTGGTTTTATAATGAAGACATTGATTTATAAATATATTAAACTACCATATGATCGATCAATTGACTAATTTACGAATGTTAGGAGACGCTGGGTGGTGTGGGGTTGCTAAAAAGAAGGACCAATGAGGGCGCAGGATTATAACTGTCACGATGAGATCAGACTGCTGGGTGGAGGCAAAAACATTTTCAATCATAAAAAAACAACACATTTTTATATAATTTTTGTGGCGGTGCTGGGAGGCTATGAAAGAACAAGCAACAAAACATAAGAAAGGTTGTAATGATAAATACAGATATACTTAAATATAACCTCTATTTATCGTTTGTTCCTTCTCTCGCTAGTGCTTTAATAGCCTCCCTAGGAGCTGTCAAGGGGCTGTGGAAGAACTGTGAGACGACTTACGGAAAAGTCTTGTGGGCGGAGGAAATTGGAAAAGGGGGCGTGATAGGTCACTCGTACAATAACTAAGCAACGAAAATAATCATACTTTAACCTTAATTTATGATTGTTTTTAAGGGAAAAAAGTGTGGGGGACTCATTATGGTTATATTGACTTCTTTAGTTGAAAAGAAGACCTAAATTTCCACTTGTTTGAATGTTGTTTATTTAAATAAAAGGTAAAAAAATTTTCAAATTATCTGTGGAGGCCTATTTCTTATTTTCTCCTTTTTATTTCCTACTTTTCAGTTGTTACAGTTTATCTTACAACCTGGAAAATTATGAAATCTGGTGAATAAATTTACATTATTCTTTGTTTCCTCCTTGTAAGACTCCTTTACCATCTTTTGATAACCCTTATTTTACCCTAGTCCTTATCTCGAATTTTTTAATGACGCTGCATCCTCCCTGCCCAAAATACTCGTGGAGCCTTCTTCCAGGTCACTGTAAGATGGAAAACCAGCTTAGAGACCTAAAAACAAATATTTACTTTCACTTAAAATAATTAATATAGAATCAAAATAGTAATAATTGTTAACTTGTAGAGTTATTACTGTCTGTTGAAAACGTACAAATTTTAATATTTACATTCCTAAAGAACTAAAAAACACGCGTACAATTATATATGCCCAAATGTGCAATTCGCATGTTCAAATACATAGTATGTGCCGAGAAATTTTTAGACAAGAGTATCCTTATTAGTAAATAGTGTTATACTTACTTCACGTTATAAATTTACTTATTTATTAAAAGAAAACAAAATTGAAGTTGAAGAAATTATAAAAATTTATTTCAACACAGACCATGCAACACCAAACGTCTCGATAAGTCTGATAGTAAGAACTGTAAAGTATTTTAAAAAACACAAATTTCAAACACGTTTTGTGTGTTCTTTTCCCTTATTACTTGAATTGAAAAATAAGTGCAGTAGTTATATACATGTAAAGTTTATGTGTACTAGAGTTTATGTAATGACGCGTTATTGAAAATCACAATATTATTAAAATACATTAGATGAATTCGGCATTGGAGCTTTATACTAAAAATAACTTCTGAAAAAACACTTTTGTTGTTTTTCATTGGGTATATGAACCAATGTTTATTGGTTTAAGCATTTGCTACAGTTATTAATAAATCTTATAGTCAAAATTTCTAAGTTGTAGACACATACTCTATAGAAGTATAATTTTTACAATCAGTTTTATGAAGCATTATTAAAATACAAAAATAAAATAAAATAACTATTCAAATTAAATGTTAAAATGAATAATTGATTAACAATGATTATGTCTACGAGATTTTTAAGTTGATAATATTAATAGTATTATAATAAAAGCAATACAATATAACTGCTGCCATAAATATGAGAATCATTTACAGAGTATGCATAAATCAGAATATTAGGAAAGAGATAAAAGTCGTCTTAAAATAAAAACTAGCCGTGAAGGGTCTACGGACCTCCGGTTGAAACAAAGTTCCATTCGCTTTTTGGTAGACGTTGGCTATGTGCAGTTATAAGGTATAGGATGAGAGTTGAATTGAAAAATTGATGATAAAATATATTTAACATGTTTAAAATAAATAACGATAACTTATAAAAACATTTTTAATAAAAGAAACAGCAAATAACTGAGAGTAAATCGACCAAATGAATCAGTGATTTGAGTATATATTAAATTCGTGTACAGTAATCAATTTTATTTGGTGTTAGCACATCTACTACGAGATCAGAAAAAATAAAAACACGTTTGCAATAATACTTTAAAGTTTCACTTTAAAAAATTGATTTACAAAAAACTAATAATTATTTTGTAAGTTTACAAATAGCTTCTTGTTATGCAACTTTATATCTATGTTTTCTCATGGTTACGTTCAAACTGACATGGTAGCTTTTTTTCTACGCTGATCGAAAGTTTTTTGGTATAAACATTTTTTTCGCACTTTTTTGCCATTAGCGTTTCATAAATAACAAATAATAACTTTTAAAAAAGTTTGTAGGGAACTTGATGACGAAAAGATTGACGGTCGTGAAAATTTCTCTACGAGCAATAAAAGTGAAGATGAAAGCAAAAAACTGAACAAAAAATTAGCAATTGTTCATAAATTGTTAAGTTAATAAATGAAGTCAACTTCTGATTTTGACAAAACTATTTTTCCTGTATTCCTGAGGAACTTTTATTGGAAAATGACTAATTTCTTCTCTAATGGAAAACAAAATTGAATCGTATTTTTTTGTCTCCGGGCAATAGATTAAACAGCCACTTTTACAGCCAGTACAATCTGTGCAATGGTGCATGGTGTTAGGAGCGGGGAGAGACTAATACTTTATATGTTAAGTCACGCTATACGTATATACTTACAGCAGCTGCTATAAATGTGTAGTGTTGATGGCACGGGGCGCGGCGTGGGGCAGTGCGATCCATTAAGGCCAACGGAAGATTTATTCCTAGAAAAATTAATCAGAAAGAGAAAAGGTTATCTGATGATACGAGTTCAAATTCAATGCAGGCTTTACTGTCAGTTGCAGTAAGAAATACTTAGGGTTATAAAAGTAAACAAGGGCATAACAGCGTTAAATAACAAGAAGTAATTACATACGTACAGTGAAAAGACATCGAGCAAAGGTATGTTGTACGAAACGAAACGCTATAAGAATTCAAACTAAATCGAGGTTACATCAAACGCTCATGTATTAATGTACAATGTACCTGATGTTTACACAGTTGATAAAAATTTTGTGGTTGCTTTGACGGTGATTAATATTTCCAAAGATAAAGAGAACGCTACATGTATGCAAAATAGGCTATAAAAAAATAGTGATGCATCCTGCCACATAAGTTATCGACAGGAACAATTTGATACATACACTCAAATTACTCACCTTGATTTATAAACAGCTAGTAACTGGTTGTAGCAAGCAAAGTTAGTTGGAAATATTCGAATTTGCAGATATTTAAAAGTTCAAAAGTCACATGGTCTTTTAAAAATGTACTTTGTATACCTAGTTTTTAGAAGAATCTTTTCTCTGCTCATGCAGATGCGGTGAAAGATTATTTTGTACTGTTAAAAGGGTGAACTCCTTTATATTTTTATAACGTTACTGCGTTGTTGACTGCAGTAGAGCAGATCTAATAGACTAAAGCTGGGTAGCTTTCTGCCACCGCTTGCTAGCTGCGTTACCTGCTCTGCTGCTCCCTTTCTTCCTTCTAAGTTTGGAAGCCGAACAATGTGAATGTGACCCCTTTAAACATTAAATAAAGATTTCTTCAAGGTTATTGGGACAAGTTTTAGAGCAACGACATGGAGCTCCTACCACCTTACTTTAAGGACGATGTGCTTGGAAAAACCCTCGCAGTATTTAGGGAACACCTGGCTTTTCTTCAAGAGAGCTTTGCACGACTTGAGAACCCTACCCCCACACCAAGGAGAGATCTACAAAAAAAACAGGGCTGCTACTTACTCTCAGCTGGAAAAGATTAAGTTAAACACTTTCAAGGAAATCTATCGAGATGGGCAGAGCTTTTCTGATAAATTCATGGCCCTTTTGATTAATGATGCAACTATTATGTCAGTAGCAAAGTTCCAGTATTTGATGAATTCGCTCACCGATAAATTGGCAAGCCCTGTACGTGGCATTATACAGATGCCAGTGACCAACGAAGAATCCATGACCCATCTCATTCAGCTGCTGTCAACCACTAACAAGTGTCTGAACGTCTTGAGCGCTCTCGTATCTAATGCTCTGTTTGAGTACTGTATCACCAGCAAGCTATTACTAAATACTTAATTTGACTGGGCTAAGAAATGTAAGTCGAAAAAGACTGTCTTTGCCACATACCAAGCTCTTCGGACCTTCCTCGAGATCAGGATCCGCATTCGGGGGGTGTATTGCCACACCCATAGATGTATTACTTATCGCTCCATTGATATCATGCATATATACATACATACATATCCTCGACACAGTGGGAATATCTCTTGTGAAACACCTTTGCCAGTTAAGCTGGCACTCTTTGCACTAATGGTGTATCGGGTCTACTCGTGACTGTGTAGTCTGTCCCCGAAAAAGACTCCATATTTTACGGCATACACTCCCCACCAGTTAAGCCAACGCTCTCTGCCATAGCATCGGATTCAGGCTAATAAGCATCTCCAAAGAAGCCCCACATTTCAGAGACCACTCCTCGCCGGTAACGCCGGCAATCTTTACTTGGTGGATTGAATTTGCTAATTACTATAGTATTAGTATTACTATCATCAGTATACTGATGATTTTAACTCAGTTTCGCGTTTATTAAGACTCGAAGACCTGTGGCTCCAGGAAAAAATCGTAAACTCACTCTGAAGAACAATTCCACTCAAAAACCATCCCGAAACAACCAGAATTTCATTTGAAGTTTTTCCGCTGAAAACAGTTTTTTTTTAAATTTGCATTTACTGGAAATCAAACCAACAACCCCTGAAACGGTGTCGTATAAGTACCAAGCATACTAAACACTAAGCCAACTTAGCTTCTGAAATTTACATTATTATTTTATTTTCTGTCAGGATTCTTATTTCAATTAGTGACAGATTTACCATCAATTTGTTCTACTTAGGGCTACGCAAATGTTTGATCAGAGTATTAATTTTAATGCTTATTTTTACTATTATTCTGAAGTGACGTCAGGGTAACCCTTGATATTGGGTGTTGGGTACAATATGTGTCATCATGTGTTCATTGTATTTATTTTCCTTATCTTTCATAAGTGCTTTCTCAGCTCCACTCAGCAAAAAATTGATATAATCATAGTGTTCTCCAACCGTTTGTCCTTGCCTTTATAAAATCGTTTGTAACTATGCCTGATAATATGCTACAGTTTTTTGACGTAAAACATCTAGTGGTGCGCTTAGGGGTTCGACCGACGCGATGAAGCGACCCGTGTGATGGCACGATCTCCAGTTTAACTCGGCTCGGATCGGCTCAGCTCGGCTCTCTGTCTCTTTCTCCACGCGCTTACTGCCGCCCCTCTCTCGTTTGTAACGTATATACTACCCGCATATATAGCTATGTAAAAGAGTATATAATAAGTAAATTTCAAATATGTATTGTCCATATAGCATATACATACGTACACACACATATTAAATATGTGTAAAAAGAATTTTCTAGTTTGACGGATTCTAAGAATCAAACCTTAATCGTGAGGTTTGGTAGTCAGGGACCTTATTGATTGTGCTACGCAGTATGCCGATCTGATCTGTGTTCTTATTACTTAGGAAAACCAACCGAGAAACTTCTAAATTAGAAAATTGATCTATAATAAGGCGTTTTTTTGTATATTTCTTTCTATATTATATAGTCGTAAGAGCGAGGTCTTAATATGAAATAATAAATAACTGTTTTGCACAGAAAAGTTTTTGTAATTTTTGACGATATTTGAAATCTTTCAATACGTTGTCATTTTAAGTATATAAAAATTAGGCATTAGTCAGGGAAATTAAATAGTGATTGTTAAAAATTCATGTAATTAATTATGATCAATAAATATTTATTACATAGATAAATTTCAAGTAACACTTAATATAATTCGGGTATTTTTCCATAGTTCGTAAATCTAATTTGCAATTACGGGGGTTGGTACGCAGAGCGCGCAGGGGGCATATATAGTTATAAGAGCTTAGAAATATCTATTGACACATACAGGATAGACACATACAGGATAGCTCATTTAAAAAAGGGAGCCACTAGAAGAAATAATAAAGCTCACCAACAAAAAGTCAAGGCCACATCTCTCTGTCTATATAAACTTAACCACTTTTATTTGAAATAAGCAGCTTGTTTTTCATATTTCCTTAAAAGCAGAACAGTAATCATTCCCCAGCGTAGAAAATTTATTTTCGAGTATTTTCGAAAAATGCCATAGTCTTGCGAATTCTGTAAAATATACTTCAACATATTATTCTCATACTAACAATTAATTTTATCATTTTTAAGGCTTTAAAAAATATTAATACAAACCTTATTTTGAAAAAATTACACTTATAACACAATAAAAGGGGGGGTTGGCGTGCGGAGCGCGCAGGGGGGCGGAGCCCCACTAATATATATATATATATATATATATATATATATATATATATATATATATATATATATATACAAGCCTGCGGATTTCAAAAGAAATAGTAACGATTATTTTTAAGTGGTCTAATCATATCAAAATTATGTAAAATTGTGTTTTAAAGTTCGTTTTGCTTATATCTTTTAACGGTTTGATGTACAGAAAAAATAAAAATACCAGTGTGTAGGGCGAAAAATTTTTTATCAATAAGCTTGCTCTCTTTCTTTCTTTCTCTCTTTCTCGCTCTTTCTCTCTCTCTCTCTCTCTCTCTCTCTCTCTCTCTCTCTCTCTCTATTGTACTCATACAGGTAGGCTTTTTTAAATATTTGGTGCATGTCGAAAATGGTGAATTAACATTAGAATTAGTATTAATTTTCATCATTTAAAAAAAATTTCTTTTCTGTAAACAGGATAATTTTAAAATATTAATATTTTACCATAATGCAAGTTTTCCCGGGGTCTTCCAATTGTGTTTATTCAAACTCCATTTTAACCCGTCTTTAATAAAGAGCCAACGAAATTCGCGCACGTGCGCAACTACGCACAGTAAACTGTAGGTATCTAAAAAGAGAATGAGAGACAGAGAAAGCAACGAACCTGATCATTTGTTAAGCTAATGTATGTACCTATGTGTAGGTAGGTAGTATAGATATACTCTTTGCCGTGCATTATTGTTCTTTCTTGTTCTCGTTGTTTATATGTTAATGAACAAAAAAAATAGAAACTTTATTTGCTTTTTCCTAATCTATAATATTCACTGTTAAAAATGCATATTTATAAATAAATTGTCTTTTTAATGTAAAAATATCAAATGAAGATTTTTAAGAGTCAAAAAAATAAATACTTTTCCTATCTCGCGCGTTTTTAAGAGGCTGGTGTGCGCTCGGTAGAAAAATGAGGATTTGCCACATACGCGACATTGCTCCGTGGCTGCCTTACGTCTCTCGGGCCCTGTTTTGCAGGTCCCTTGGGCCGTAAAATAGCCCTGAAGACAACGGCACTTATCTGACGAAAACTACTATTTTTATCGTAGACAATCATATACTACCGAGTTCAATAACATTTTCTTTAATGTTTCACATCTCTCGTGAGACCCGAGACCCACACCTGGTTCTTTTCTGTTACGCATTTTTTGTTGAAGTGTGTAATGAACTCATCAATATCATTAAAATCTTGACTTCTGACGTTATTTTGTGTAATTCTACGCAGATTTTGAAGTACTGCCCTTGTATACAAGTCTTTTCAATCATCTCGCACCCAGCTTTTGCCATTTTTTATATGTTGAATATAATCTGTAAGGGTAATATTTTTTCCATCGATTTTATTGCATGCCAGAATAAGAAGTTTGCTTTCAGCAACTCTGTCAATGCTTCAACTACCATTTGATCGGCATGGCCTTGGTCCTCTTCCTGATTGACCATTTTCATTTCAATAAACTCTATTTTTAATAAATTGTACTATGATGATTATTATATGTATATTTTTATTTCTTTTACGTATTATTTTTATTTATTTAATTTAAGTCTTTAAACAATATATAAATAAGTAGTAGGTATATAAAATGTGTGAGTAAGTCAAAAGTGTGTAACTTATCCTCATTGGAAACATTTTTTTTTGTTTTCTTACTAAATATTAAAATACAAAAATAAAGAAAAAAAAAGTACAAGTTTATGTAGGCATATTCAGAAAATAAAAGTTATTTTATTACTTTTAATCACTTATGCAATTAGCATGCTATATGTAATCTACATTACAATAAAAAGGAAAGAAAAAAAATCTTTTCTAATTTAAATTTATTTTTCTTTCTCTTTGTAATTTATTTTAAATATACAACTTATCCTCAGATATAGTATTAGAAGTGTCATAAATGTAAGATATAAAGCAGACTATATTATTAAAAGCAGACTCAGGGATTTTTCTAATGGTGTTAGCGCTTACCACACCTATAGCTATGTAAGCTTGATGCTAGGCAGTCAGTAGCTTATACAGTAAACACTGTATTAGATGTGCTTTTGTGTACACAGAGGAAAGGGTATAATATGTATATACGTATTACAGTATGTATGTTCGTTACAATGCGTATATGCAATACACATATATGTAACAGGGCTGACATATATTATGTACAGTGTTAGTATCAACAATGTTCCTTTAAATAACATCTACAATATCATTACATATCGATTTATGTTTATTTACTCATGCGCCGTGTACGTAACCTTACTTGCGTATTCGAATAAATGTTTTAATATATTTATGCAAATAACTCACACTGACTTCTCATGTAGGAGTAGTATTTTTGCATTAGCGAGTGCGCTCGAATATATGAGACGTAGCGTTACTTTGTCTGAATCTGTATGAATGTATTATGTTTTATCACAAGTAAACTAACCAAGTAAGTAGTTAGAGACCCTTACCACGCTTTGCTACTTTTTTTTTTCTTTGCTAATTTAATTTTTATTAAATAATTAATTGTAAGTATTCAACTTATACCTCTGATAAGATCTAGAGGGTTCTAGATAGGACCAGCAGATGTCCAACCACCTCACTTGATTAGTTCAGTTTATGAAAAAAATAGAACAATAATAGAGTGTAAATGTATTCATTTCTATAAAAATTAATTACGAAACTTGAAAGAAAGACTTATAGAGATATTGATAATATACTTTACCGTATAAATACCTTACTTCTTCTGGGGATCCCTACTGTGTTTTATAATAAAATGAAATTATAGAACTCTGTTTAACACTAAATAATTAACACTGAATAATAAATTATACTACTCTACATAAGTGTCAATACACTACTTAATGATGAAATGTAAGTGATGATTAACAGTACAGTACTGAACTAAAATCCTCGTGCAGCTCTATATATAAGGTCTTGCAGAAAGCTTTTGGTTTTATAACTATAAACTAAGATAGAAGTTACAATACACTCTAACGATGCGTTCTGAACTCAGTAGCTCACTTAAGTCGTATTTTGACTCTTGCACAAATCACAGAGTGCTAAGTCATCAAGATCACCGTCAAAGTCAAAGTCATCAAGAGTACTAAGTCATCACTGTTCCAAGACAGTTAAAACCAGTTTTATTAAATTTGAGCAGCAGAATGAGTGATGCTGCTAGTCGCTTAAGTCTGGAGGGAAGAGGGAAGAGCTAAGAGAAGCCAATGGAAAGAATTTTATGATCTATTTTACTAGTTAGTTAAATTGTTTTTAATTGTTTTAGCATCATTATTACTTCTGACAAACGTAGAGGATATATGCGCTTCCAAAAGAGACAATCAAATCAAACAAGTTTTTTCTTCTTTTTTTCACAAAATAAAACTAAAATTGAACTTTCTCATCATTAGTAATTGTTTGGTTCCAGTTTAGCATTGGTTCGCAAGAGCACTAGTCTATTTATCGACCTGACATAGTTAGAACAAGATGTCATAGCCCGAACAGCCGTTACTGGTGATCTAACATCCCTAAAGGCTTCAACAACCAAGGCCAAAAGCTACTTACCAGGAGGTGTCGTTTCTTTTTCAATTAGTACAAGGTCTCCTGGTTACAAGAATCTTTGAAGGTGTAACCATTTTAAATGATTTCGAAAACTGGCAAGGTACTCAGAGGATGACTTTTTCTCAATGTTCTGAAGAAATTGTGGGATTAATTTCCATTGTTGAAGTAGAGGGATAGCTTCTGACGTTATGTCAAGTTAGTGGTCTAGAATTAAAATAGGCTTCAATTAACCACAATAGCGTAGAAAACATGAAGGTTGTCAAAATTTGATCTCCATCAACACGTTTGAGATGGTATTTTACGGATTTAACGGCAGCTTCTAAATACCACCAAATTACGGGGCCGCAGGTGGATTAAAATGCCATTTGGTTCCCATATTAGCAAAATTCTGAACGAATGCTGATGAGGTTCTTAATTCAGACCTCAACCTTCAAGCGTCGAGTCAGCTCCTACAAAATTGGTTATTTGATCACCGTATAGATCAGTACAATAACCACAACAAGAGGTCAACCTGTAAAGTACAGCGATAAATAATTCAGCAAAATAGTTTTTAACCAACTTAAGATGGACAGCAAGTGTAAATATACAGATAAAAATCACGATTTAACCTTTTGAGGTACCTTTACCTTTATGAAATCTCATTCGAACCGAGAATGGTCCAGCACAATCAACACCAGTTTTTCGGAATGGCAGGCATGGGATAGTCTGCGAGGTCGAAAATTTTCTTATATGTTGGTTCTGCGGTTTTGATTGAAACTGCTTGCATGTAAAACAATGTGCTATGTGCAAGTTTAGCTCTGAAAACTTGTCTCCTTAGCACAATCCAATAATTCCTTCGAAGATTTACCAGTATTCATTGTACCCCTTTATGTAAGGTTTTCTTATAATAATAATCAATAAGCAGAAAAGTTGGAATATCTCGGTCATAGAGAATTAGAAGGTGTTTTGCTTTAGAATCCAGCAACGAATTATTCAATTTACCTCCTTCTCTAGTAAGTCCATTGTTAAGACTAGGATTAAAACTCAGTAAACGACTAAATTTTGATAATGGAACACATTGTTCTAGCAATTCACCTTGGTTTATTGACAGAATAGTAAAGTCCTCAGAAAAGCGAATCCTTTGATGTTGAAAAATGAAGAACTTAGAAGTGATCAAATGCAACACGTCATAATTGATGAAAGACACAAGATTGATTAAGGGTAAGCTGGCTTGTAAGGAGCTTGCAGTTGGCATCAATCAGAAGTGTTGCAGATTTAACATGCTTCTCTAACTTCATATAAACAATAATATGCAAAACGGAAGCAATAGGTCGTGACTCTCCCCAGTAACTTTCCCAATTCTGAATACCGAGGTAATGTGGGGTTGATTTTTAGTAGCAATACAATCTATGGATTGTTTACTGGATTCCACCTTAAATTCAGAATATTCGTTATTTGGTTAATGCAAAATTGATGGACCATCAAACCACAATCTCTAGCTCAACAACTGGCTGGGAAAAACTCCCTGGGAGGCTAAGTTAGCTGGGTTTTGTTTTGATTGTATGTAATGCCATTTGGCAAGTGGTGCCATCTTACGTATGTCTGAACATGTATTATGTACAAAAATAGGCCATCTTGAACGCAGTCCGTTTATCCAATACAAAACATTTCAAGAGTCTATTCAGAAATGTACAGGAACATTTTTTAATCAAGTATCATCAACAAAATGCCTTGTACTTTTTTACAATAATTGAATTGCACACAATTCCAAACGAGTAGTGCTCATAACCTTGATTAATGCAAACGTAGTTTTAAAAAGTTCGAAAGAAACATGCAAATTTCCTACACGAGGGATGCGTAAGTAAATCACAGCCACGTAAGCATATTTGGATGCCTCTGCAAACCCATGAATTTCAAACATCACAATTGAAAGAAAAAAAGTTTCATCTAGGAATATACAACTGATTCAAAACAGGTACTTCAGCCAACCAGTGGTTTCATCTTTCGACTACAGACTTAGGCTAATCTTCATCCCAGGAAATTTTTAGTAACCGAAGAGATTGGAAAAGCATTTTACCCAAAACAATTAATGGAGATACCCATCCTGGAGGATCAGAGAATTTAGTTAATTGACTCAATAAGGTTCGCTTGCTTCAATGATCTGGCGCATCAAGTAACGTTAACAGAAATTGGAATTCATCTGAAGTAGGATACCAGTTCAGACTTAATACAAACACAATGTTCTCATCATGCATAATGAAACTTGGGTTTATCGTCTAAGGGTTCTGGCACTGGCTGGCGAAAGTGATGGCTGGGAACGTGACGGCGGGTACGAGATCGGGGCAGCTTGGCAAAAAGTCGTAGTCGGCCTCTTCTCTTTCTCTCTTACTTTCTCTCACTCAGGTACCGAAATCGCGAATTACTTGGGAGCTCTGGTTCGCGCGAATGCTACTTCAGAAGTGACGCGTTAGGCTCACCAATTATGCAGCCTCGCGCATTATCGCACTATATCTAAATGCATACTTCCGAATTTTACCGACAAGACATCATTCACACACACTCGAACGCGACGCAATTTATAGTATATACGCTTAATACAGATATATATGTATACATACACTCCTCGTCGATAAAGCAACACTAGATTAGTACAATGGTAATTACAAATATCTTATAATAGGCAATTACACAGGTAGACACTTATGTACTTGGACTATTTTTTTGGCTTTCTTTCGGCGCTATGTCTTGTCTCCAATTTCTCACACATAAAACAGAATAACAAACCAAACTTGGTTCTCGATTAGTCTCATAGTAGATATCCATGAACTTCCCCTTTTAGGACGCACCTCGGCGCAGGGGAAAAAGAGAAAAATGACTCCGTCATAAGCAGTATGAAGTGACCTGCTAGTACTAGCTTTTGGTGTGGACTGACACCGGTGCCGCAGCGAGCTGCTATCATGTCACGACAAGGTATAAAATAAAAAAACACTGTGATTGATGGCCTCGCAGGGCTTGTGCTCACACGTGATTGGCTATGACCAATTGGAGTAAGATCGAGCGCATATACTCAAACTAATTTTGAATATCAACCTCAATTTCTAACAAGTAGACTTTTGAATTTTGAATTAAGCAATACCAAACAGTAGAAGATTGTTATAATTTATCAATTAGTATAAATTTATAAATATTTATTCATTTCAATTATTAAAAAAAAAAAAAAAAAAAAAAAAAAAAAAAAAAAATGTAAA
The DNA here is from genome assembly GCF_036245765.1 of Copidosoma floridanum. Lineage (NCBI taxonomy): Eukaryota > Metazoa > Arthropoda > Insecta > Hymenoptera > Encyrtidae > Copidosoma > Copidosoma floridanum. Next base: position 1,599,318 of record NW_028321888.1, read on the forward strand.
ATAAAAATGACAGGTCGGAGAATTCAGATAAAATACACAACAATTCTCCTGTAATACTTAAACCGTATTTTTCTACATTTTTTAATCTAATAAGACAGTGTTGAAAAAGAGAAGTATAGAAATTATTTCTAGAATACATAAAAATTTAGTTACGTTACACAATTAGAAAAAAATAAGACACATATCATAAATAAGATCGATAGAATGGGTGAAATCTAATACAGTAATTGTCCGACAAAATATGCACATCAAACAAAAAGCTTGCTTAACATAAAAAATGTGAATATTAAAATTACTATCAATACTAATCAGTGACTAGTTAATATAAAAATATGAGATGAAAAAGGAACTGAAAATAAATCTTTTAATTCTGCAATTTTCTAGTTGGCATCAAATGGTCACCATATAAATAGAAAAGAAGATACTTGTGATTTGAGTCATACTCACAGAATGGTTCTCAAATTTGTATTCTTTTAATCATACATAAGTGTGAGTTTACATTTTTCGGTTAAGTAGTTGTACTATATTTATTTGTATAAGCTTATGCGTGGGTTCTGCTAATAAATAAACACTGTTAATTTGACGCTTTCATCAGTCTGGCTTGTGTGTGAAAAGTTTACTTGGTATGTTAAACGATTCCTTTATGGTTTAAAAAAAGGTATTTAACGGTTTTCTTTTACATGTTATTACGTTTTTTGTACGTTCTTATATTTTAAAAAATTTATCTTTTGGAACGTATTATATTCATTACATTGAAAGAAACCTCATATTCTGGAAATGCAATTATCTATTAACATAATTACGCGTAGTCGAAATATTAAACATTTTAGAGAAAATTCTTTTAAAATAATTAAGTTGCCTGTTAATAAATTAAATATCATCAAAATTCAAATTATGTCCAACTTTGTTGTGGTATTCGACTTACGCAGATTCAACAAATTTTTAAGTTTTAATGCTAATATGCAGTTTACGTGTAAGATCCCTTTTAATAACAAATCAAGTTTTCTTGACATTCTTTTAACTATTACAATGACAATATTGATAAATTACAAGCTAGAACATCTTAACATAAGTCACAGATTGTTACAATAAATCACCATACTCAGTTAGAATTCTTTACTTCCATTCCAACCACCCCTTTAAACCAAAAAAGTTGCTATGGTCTATTTATTAGTAAACCAATATATATTACTCTCTGATGAATTGTTTCATACTGAAAATATTTTTAATCATATCAATAAACTATTAATTAAATAATTTAATAATAAAACTACTGTCTTCTTGCTCCTTTGCCATAATTGAGGAAATTTAAATGAAAAAAACTTGGAATCGTGGAGCATGGCTATTTATTTCATATTATTAATAGGACAATATGATCCAATATTTCGGAGTCATCCTGACTCCCTCTTCAGGGAACTGTACAAATTACAATATTTATGATATAAACAACATTATAACATATTACATTAAGTAAAAATATAAGTCACCTATGCAGATGCGAACATAAAAGCGTTAAACGCAGCATGACTGATAAGGACTAGTCAGTCATAACCATGGCAATGGTGTACTAACAATGAAATAAACTTACTATTATAGATTTTACCAGTTAAAATGTATGTACAAATTAGTTATTTACAATATAAGTCACAATATAAGTCACATCCTGACTCAGCATATGTAACTGAAAGATATTGAATGTGGTAATATGGTATTAAGGTCTTGTCACCACATAAGGGTGCACCCACGGTTAATGTATGTACAGGGAAACAGCCACCTACCGAAACGTGGCCATTAAGTGGTACACCTATCAGGCAACTACCGTCAAGAGCAACGCCACCCATGCATCCTGTCTCTAAGTTCATATAAAAAGGACTTGTAATGATCCTGTAGCTTATTGGTATCTAGTTTTCTATTAACATTACGGTTGAAGTACGAAATATATAACATCTTCGAAAATTCCCTTTCAAATTTGTTGTTTTCTTGGTCCAAAATTTTGACTTCATCGAACTTGAAAGTATGGCTGAACTCAGAACAATGCGCAGCAATGACAGAATTTTTATCACACTTTTGAACCATTCTCTTATGTTCGTCAATACGTGTGGCCAACCTGCGCTTACTTTGACCTACATAGAACAATCCACACTCGCACTCTATCCTGTAAACAATGCCACTTCTTTGCAATTTTTGAGTCTGATCTTTACCTAGTCGGATTATATTCGTAAATTTATTAGAATTTTGGAAAATAGTTTTTAATTTGTGTTTAGAAAAAAATGAACGGAGAGTCTTTTCGAGACGAGGAACGAAGGGTAAAATAATGAAAGAGAGTCTAGGACTACTTTCCATGACAGGTGGCGACATCTCACAGTTGGTGAGTGAGTTAGTGTGGTTTTTGTTTTTATTGAGTCTATTGATAATACTTATTCTGGCTTTAATGTATTTTTCTATGAAATATGTAGGGTAACCATTCATGGTAAGAGCTCGTCTCGCTCGATCAATGTTTCGCGACCTAAACTTCGGATCTGCTAGTTTGAAACATTTGTCAACTAATGAAAAGACTATTGCGATTTTTTGTGACACTGGGTTGTGAGAGAAAAAGTTTAGAAGTCTACCAGAAGATGAAGGCTTACTATATAAATCTATTTCGCAAACAGAATCCGCGATACGAGTGATGGTGACGTCAAGAAACGGAATGACGCCGTTGTCTTCACGCTCCACCGTGAACTGTATGAAAGGGTTGAAATCATTAAAAATCCCTAAAACAGTGTCAACACTATCCAATCGGATGATCAAGAGACTGTCATCCACGTATCTCCTATACATCAAGCAAGAATCTCTACATCTCGGCAACACGGATTTCTCCAGGGACTCCAAAACGATTTCTGCAATCCAAGGTGATGTACATCCACCCATTGGAGTGCCACATGTCTGTTTGTACATGTGATTGTTGAAAGTAAAATAGTTAGAGTTGATTAGGAAGTCTAAACCATCAAGAAATTTTTTTCTGTCTAAATGCAAGCTGTCGAGGGTACACCCAATCTTCTCCTCAACACTTTTTTTGATGAGAGAGAAAGGGAGGTTTGAGTAGAGGGAAACCACATCAAAAGAGACCAATAGATAGTTATGTGGAATAATGAGATCCTTTAGCGTTGATTTTAGATCATACGAATTTTTTAAGGAACTAGGTGATCTTTTGCAAAACTTGTTGAAAAATTTCGAAAACCATTTGTCGAGTGTATAGGTTGGAGAACCAGTAGCGGAAACAATGATTCTTACGGGGAGCCCAGGCTTGTGTACCTTAATAAGGCCGTATGCTTTGGCCAAGTTACAGCCACTCAAGTGATTGACATCAGGACGGCCAATCCCAACGGTATCAAAGACACCCCTATTATCCCATGCATCGACCAGTTTTTTTGTGGAGTTGATAATACGGGTGAGATGGTTAGCCCTTTTTTGACTATTGAGCCGATTGTAGTACATGCTGTCACCGAGTGCCCTCTCGACCTTGTTAATATAGTCTGTATTAATTAAATAATTCAAAAAAATTTTGATAGTAATAGATATTCCTGAATCTTTATACAGCATTACATAAAAAAACCTATTAATTTAATTAATAAAAAAAATTTGTCCCAAATTAATCCTCCATCTCGACCTAATCTTGACAATAGGAAAGGTAAATAAGGAATTTATATGCGATTACTTATGGACCAATAAGTAAGCACAAGCTATTATCGGTCCTTAACTGATTGTTTGTGAATTATTCATTCATGTTAACATGAAGGACAACTATATTTCATGTTATTTAATAAGAAATTCGAGAAAATGAAATTACGCATTTCCTTTAAAAAGGGCAAATATTCGATAAAGACAAAAGATAAACAAATGTTGTACACGGGATGCTTTACCTTTTTAGAATTTTTTCTCTAAGTTACTCATTACAAGAGCACCAAATAATTGCTGAATCATAACTAAATTTATATTATCGTGGCTTTTATGGCTATATAGATTACTATTTAAAGAGTATACTACATACATTTCTTACTGTGCTTTACATTTAATCCTGTCAAGTTTCCTCTAGTCACTATAACTTAATTTAAATGTTCGAATGTCGCCTTGACTAAAAAGCAAAAACTTTATAGTCGCCTCACTATAGAGCAACAAAGTCAGTCATCGAAGTGTAGCACTTCGTAAGCAAGAGGTTTTACGTGAGTGGAAGCATGAAAACTATAACTAAATAACTTTTAATGTTAATATTTAAAAGAGGCTCCTTATGATATTTAAGATAATTATGTACAAAATATACAAGCTTTAAGGCTTCGATAAAAAGATACAGCTTTTATAAAGCCAATTGCATGATACGATAGAATACAACAAAAGATTAATTACAGATAAGAAAAGGAGACGATACAGCTTAAGAATGATGCTAATTGCAGTTGAACTGGACAGACAAGGCAACACAAAAAAACGATCTATTCGAAAAGATAGAATTATTCAAAAGAAAATCAGTATAATATTATTACTGTGTTACCGTGTCGGATTCTCGAAGAAAAGAGCGAGCACCATTCGGTCTCGCAGTCTACGGCCGATTGACTTGGCGTGAGAGACAGGACCACAGTGAAAACTTAATTATTACTTAAGGGAGTTCACTCGCTCAGAGAAGTAACGTCAATATATTTATAATACTTTAAACAGAGATTAATTAGTGTATGAAAAACCTTCGATTTAAATTTCAAGTCCCTTTATGGCTTATAAAGTGAAATATTGAAAATTTTATTATTGAACTTTTAACGTGCAGTTTTATGAGAATCTGTACTGTTCTGATACATAACTTGCAATATCTGAATAATCGACGTCAAGATTTGATGGGAAATTTTTTTGAAAATAACTAAAAACTTGGTGACTACATAGCTATAGTCTCATCTTTACTCATGGACAATAGAATAAGCAACAAATTAGTAAATAAAATAATTATCCTTCAACAGCTACCGTTAGTATGTCGTGTTACATCTCTGTACATAGTCATGCAGGTTACAATACTGCTGATCTTATGCGTCAGTCGATGCAATTTACTTATATTGTAGTCCCAGTTACCCTCAGCTGGGGCCGATAAGTCAGTGCGAAATTAAAAATAAAATTATTTTGTCTGAACACTAAATTATTATGGTATCTAGTTATACTTTTTACAAATTTTCACACTGCAGTCTCATTACTTGTCCACAATCGAATCATTTAATTGACATGTAACATATTATTAAACTTATTGCTACACGATAAGAGCAAGGTATTATTTTTACTACTTAAAGATAAATTTCTACTCTGTAAATACGGTATCTTTAATTCAAACAATACTGTGTCCCTTTTTTTTATGTAATAGACTTGTTAACGTAAGATACATCATTAATGGAGATAAACACCATCTGTATTATCTTCTATAGGTATAGTTGGTAAAATAAGGTGCATATCAGCTGTTTTTCAAAATTGTTGTATACACTTATTTTACTTGAAAAATTGTTTCAGACGCTAGATCAAGGTGGCAAACAGCCGTCAAAACTTTGTGCCCCGTTCATTATTATAAATTTTGACTTCCATTATAGACTACCACTCCGATATGAATAAATTTTAAGTCGATGAGCATGAGACGAGCTCTCCAGGATTACAGGGATATCGAGTTAAGATGTTACTAGAGGCAATCAGGTAATGGCATATTTACTGATTTTTATTTGTTAAATATAGTGAAACATTACAGATATTTTTAACACACAGTAATGATAAAAAATTTAATACAGTTCTGTGTTCATTAAAAAAACATGTTAATATCACGTAATTAATAGAAGCCTGTATAATAGATGGAAAATAACTGAGGCCAGCATTTGTAACTCATCGGCAATATAGTACAAGTACTTTGATAGAGTAAAAGTCGTCGTAATAGTTGGCGCGCGCGTTATCTCACTTAGACACATTTACGCAACTGTTGGCACGGAGTGACAAGACAATATTTTTGTCACTCATAAATACACGCGATTTTATATATAGTAGTATAATCACAAATAAGCATAGAAAACCAACATATTTGAGTAGATATCTAAATTTTCACTCTTACCATCCACTCACACAAAAAATAAGCAATTAACACCCTTGTAGACTTCAGTAATAACTTTGTATCCACAATTTCAGAAACAAAATTAGAAACTCATTAATGTTATTCTTCAAAAATATTAATTTTCCCCAAAAATTATTGACAAAACTATAAGTAAAGAAATTAACATCATAAATTTAAACAATAACTAGAGTAACATTAATCATCCCACAATAGAACTAGTTACTTAACCTTACAGTTTTATATTTAGTGAACAACTAAAGAATGGATGAAAAGCTTACAATATAAAATTAATTTTTAAATGTATTAATAAATAAAAATTTTAAGTTAAAACAATAATAGATGATATTAGTCACAATAAAGAGCTAAGGTTGTTTATAAAATATCGTGCAGTGTCTGTATGGTTCAATACGTCGGTTGCTCTTCTAGAATGTGAGAAACTTGAATGATAGAACATCAGAAAAATTAAAAAAATATTAATACAAAATCTGCATTAGTTAAATACCATAATAAAAGTGGAGACAATTTTAATTTCAGTAATGTTGAAATTATTGACATTAAAGATATTTATTTAAGACCAGTATTTTCTTAAATGATTAATACTTTTGATCCAACTATTTGACGTCGTATAAACGAAGCGTTAACATGTGTTGAAGCTAACATATTGTTTGTAAGTTCGTTGTTTCTGGTCGTTGTATTGTGCATTCCAGTAATGTATTCTAAATAAAAATTTAACATATTACAGCACCTGAAGATAGCTGTGGCATTTTATTGCACATAGAGCTGAAACTCCGCATGATTCAAATAAATATTGATTAAGTGACCATCAATTGTGTTTTACTAATATTTCAACCTCTACAATCAATGCTGATTATAAGGGTTGAAGTGACTCATCATTTTTATAGTAGGCAATTATTTATTGTTACCTTCTTTTCTCCACAAAATTAAGTAGAAGGAGTGGGCAGAAACATTTTTTTAATTATAAGGTCTTATTTGCCGTCTCACTGTTTTTATAGTTATTGATGACTTTTGAAATGGCAAGTAAAAGTAGTCACAAAAATCAATGAGCTCTTACTTTCAAATACCTTGAAGGTCATGTTTTCAAATCTTGGAAAATGTTTGTTGCAAGTTTTTACAGTTTTGATAATAAGATAATAATGCACTGTTAAAATTAGTTAAAACGACAAGTCTGTTCTAATGTTACGATGTTTCAATAGAAAATTAAAACACCATTTGATCATTATTCTTTCATAGTTAAGTAGTAAGTTAAAGGTATAGAATAACTTTTACTAGCCACGTTGCGTCGTTAATTTCATCTCTGAATAAGAGTATATAGTCTTTGCAGATGATTTTTGAGGTATTGTCATAAAATTATTAATTGCGAAATTTCTTAAAATTTAGAGTTTCTTAAGATTTTCTAATGCACGAAATAAATACGATTTTTTAAGTAGTTTTATTGTGTTTCTTTATGAAAATTCAAAAAAAATCGTTATTATATTTTTTTAGAGTATTATACAAAATTATTCAAAAGAATCCCTGAATTACTATATAACGTACCCTTTGTATTGTATTGATGTATTACTTTTTAATTTCTCAATAATGTTTTTCTTTACGTTTCAGGAAATGGTAATAGATAAAACTGATGGTAAAGAATATCCTAGGTACCTTGTTTATGATGTTCTTATGTACGATGGTAAGGATGTTAAAAAGTTGAATTTTCATCCAAATCGCTATCATATTATTGAAAATGAAGTAATAGCTGGAAGAAAACGAGCAATGCAAGAAGGCCGAATTATCAGAGAAAAAGAACCTTTTTCTGTTAGATTAAAGGAATTTTGGCCTGTAATTAATGCAGCTAAGCTTCTTAGTAATGAGTTTGCAAAAAAATTAACTCATGAACCAGATGGACTGATTTTTCAACCAGCCAAAGAACCTTATAAAACAGGCCAATGTCTAGACGTTTTAAAATGGAAACCAGTATTTTTGAATTCCATGGATTTTAAGTTAAAAATAGTTGTTGAGTCTGGGGAAGGGATACTCAGACGGTCGATTGGTGAACTATATGTTGGTCAGTTGGATGTTCCATTTGATAAAATAAAATTAACAAAACAATTGAAGGAATTGAATAACAAAATAATAGAATGCAAGTATGAAAACAACCAGTGGATATTTATGAGAGAACGAACTGATAAATCGTTTCCGAATTCCTATGCTACAGCTAAATCAGTGTGTGCGTCTATTTTCAACCCTGTAACGTCGGAAAAACTTTTGGACTTCATAGCCAAATACAGATTTTCCGACGATCAAGAACTTATGCCCCCTCCTAAAAAACGATGATTATATTAGTTGTTAATTTTTATTAATGTTTCTAGATGTACGCAGAACAAATAAAAATTCTTTTTATTTATATACTTCCTATTGCAATGCTTTTTATTCTTGTAGTAAAGAAATTACATACATCGATACATCGCGTTTGAAACTTTTCTAGGCCAAACTTAATCAAATTTTGAAATAGTACTACATTTTGGAAGAGCAAATACTCGATGTTTCTTTCAGCCAGGTGCTCGCAAGGCGTAGTGTAAGATTTTCAAATTGTAAACGAAGCACTTTGAGGTTATAGGTACCACCTGGCACAGCACGTCGCGCGTGCGAAATTCGCGGGCTCTGCTGCCGCTAATCGACGCCCACAGTAAGATCGCTGTTGTGTAGGAACCTGCAGTCGCGACCTTCTTTCAGTGTAGGTATTAGGAAATAACAATACAACAGTACCAATCGCATTTTTCTGACAAGTGCGATTGAAATTTTTAGATCAGCAATGATGCAAGCTCGCATGAGCAATAAAAGAAACACCAAACACAAGTGTAAGTGTAACAAATAAGTTTAGAAATTTTGCATTTGATTATCTTAGTGATTTTACAATCAATTATAGATGTAATGAAATAATTTGTCAATTACAATTTTTTAATTTGTATACATTATTAGAAATAGTATAATTTCAATACGTACATGCATTCTTACAACAAGGCTGGTTGCATTAGACGTCAGCATAGTATAAAATATTCACCTTGAAGCTTATACACACACACATGCGTGCACGCGCGCGCGCATATAAGTGACGTATAAGTCCACTTGTGATATGTGATATAAGCATACACAAGTATATATACACAGTACGTATTGTATAAATCTGACGAATGAATAGCATTTTTACTTATAATATGATTCGTCTGAATCAACTCGGAATGTTTTTCTTTTTCTTTTTTTTTTTACAAGAATTGATGTAATACTTCTGACAAGGGTGTTTATTTACTGTTTTTGGTCAGACATTTGATGAATTAGAAATTACTTTGCATCGACAAGTAGTCATCTGTAGCTTTGTCAGAAATCAGTGGTGCTGGATTTTTCACAATTTTTCGTACTCTTTTTGGTGTATTATGTTGCGTTATAAAAATTTGAGATTCACTTTAACTACTCAATTGAGCTCTGTATACTAACCGTGGTAGATTAGCTGATTTCTTTTTAAATTTTAAAATGCATGTTAATGAAATTGTAGCAATGACTATTGTAATAGTTAAATTTACTATTAGGTTTCCAAAAATTATCGCTGTCTTTCGATAATTTACTTGTTTTTTTTTTATTGCTATATCTTCTAAAGTTTCCTCCATTTTAGTTAGCACCATTGCGTAATTTGATTCTGCCAATTTATTTATTTCGGTTTTTTTTTTCTCTTGTAGGTTAAGAGTGAAGTTATTATTGCCGATTTTGATTGTTGTGGTATCAAGAAGGTTTAATAAATTCCAAACTGTAGGAAATCTCCAACTTATAGTAGTAAGTCTCTGTCAATTCCAGTGTTGTTACTCGATACAGGGTGTAGCCAGGAGCATTAGCAATACGATTACTGTTGATCGTTAGTATTCCCGTACCTTGTAATTCAATTTTAGTTGATTGTGTGGTTAAAGGATTATTTTCGCACAATACTTGTATTGCGGAGTATAACCATTGTTCGATAGTTTTTAAGTTTGTCTCTCTTCCAAGTTTTGTGGCTTTGACTTATTATCGTAACATGAGTTTGTATCTTGTTTTAATATTTTTAGTCCATCACGAGCCTTTTTTTTTTTTTTTTTTAGAAAGCAGTGTTTTACTTTTCAAATTTTCAAAAATGTTTGTCAAGTATTTTCCTATTTCCTGATTCTAATATGACGTTATAATTGCTATGGATTTCTTTAATTTTCAAAATTTTGTTATAAAATCTATCTAATTTTACTTTGCAAGGTTCTTTAAGCCCATAGACTGTCATTTCAACTTCCAAGTTTTGTGGCTTTGACTTATTGTCGTGACGTAATTTTGTTTTTTGTTTTGATATTTTAAGTCTATCACAAACCATTTCTTAGATTATATACAAACAGTGAGCAAAGTTACTAGCTTATAAGCTGTAGGTTTCTGGTTAAAATTCGTTGGATGATGGATTTGAAAAACGTGCGTGTCTACCAAATACAAGTTCGAAAGGTGTAAAGCCGGTTGCTGAATAAACTGAAGTGTTGTACTAATGCATTGCAAAGGAAACTTTTTTTTCCTAGTCATTTTTATTTTTAGCGTTAGTTCTCAACAAATCGTTCAATGTAGCCTGGCTTCTCTCTAACGAACCATTTGATTGTAGATGACAAACATTAGTGAGAGCTAAACGGAATACATTCATTTTCTATACTTCTGTTAATACCTGATTAATGAAACTTTTTGATCTGCCAGTGAGAATAATTCTAGGAATGTCGAAAGTTACAAAATATCTTGATAACACATCGACAATATTTATTGTCTGTATATTAGGAACAGGAACTGCAACAGAAAATTGTATGAGTAAGCATTGCATTGTTAAAACGTGCTTATTTCTAGGTGTGTTTTTTGAAAAAGGGCCTCCTGTGTCTATAGTGACTTTGTAAAATACTTGTAATGGTGTGTCTGTTATGACCGTAGGTTCTCTGATTTTTGTGTAGACTCATTTTTGTTCTTGGTAAATTTTACATTTTTTGATGTATTCAGTAATGTCTTTGCGCATTTCCTTCCAATAACATTTTTCTCTTTTTCGTCTGTGAGTTTTTACTACTCTTATGACCTTCAAATAAGCTAGTTTGATAGTCAATTAATGTTTCTTTCCTTTCTTGTAGGGCTGCATAAAAACATGTGCCAAAAACAAATTTTTACCGTGAAAGAAAGGTGACGTAATTCTTCGTATAAAATTAATGGCATTTATTTTCTAGGGAGATCATCGGTGAGCTCACCTTTCCTAGAAATACGAGCAGTGTTAGTTTTACTATGCTCATATAGCATTTGCAAGATTTTTAAAGCATATTCGAAAAACGCTAAGCTTTATTTCGTCATTTAATTTGTTATTCACGACTAGTAAAAATATGTAGCGACTTTGGTTTTCTTGTAGTGGCAACGTCTTGTAATTTTGAGTGAACATCTAACAATTTTTCTTTTGATATAACTCGTATATTGGATAGTAGTTTCTTGTTTATTAATTTTAAAACTACAGTGTCAGAGATGAAATGGATATACTTATCCTTGGTATAAGTTAAATTTTCGTGAGTACTTGAAAATGTAAGTTTATTTGCTTTATAAGTTGCATTAGATGGATTTACAGCAGGGCTCACATTTCTTGTTACCTTTTCGCTACAAGCCGAGTTCCAATTTTGCTGTATCGGTTCTAACGCTGATGTATGACTTGCTTGCAGTAAAATATTTTGATTAGAAGTTTTCTTGGTTTCGTAATCAGTTTTATTTTCTATGTTTTTCGATTAAAATTGGTTGTCGTCTCTCGCATCACTACTATTTCATTTCATAGGTGGTCAGGTCCTTCTGTACAGTTAATCGTGATCATTAGAGTTTTGTGATTTATTTTTGGTAGGACTATTTCTGTGTGGTTTAGTTGTAAATTTTGCTCTTGTGGGATTTTTGTTGGCAATAAATCTTTTCATTGTATCATTGATCTATTTATTTACTATTGTAGGAGAGTTTCAATTTTAAGGAAACGATGGAAGTGAATTCATTTGTTCCTGATTTAAGTAACTGCCGTCATGATGTTTGGTAGAGAATGCAGGTAAAGATTGTATTTTTCTTAGAACGCTATTATTTAACATTTCATTTTTCTTATTGTAACTATCCCACTACAATGGATTTTGATTATATTCTTCAATAAATCTATCTCTGTTGCAATCTTTATTACTGTAAGTATAATTTCTTGAATCAGGTAATTGCTTTTTATTTTTACTTGTACAGCCTATTAATTCTTATTTGGATTATTAAAAAGTAGATGAAAATTTTGGTTTTATTGTCGTTAAATTTAGTGTTTCTTTGTCAGAAAAAGTAGTCTTTGTCTGGTTGAAATATTACAGATTTTTGGTTAACGTCATTGGCTCGGGATGTACTGGGTTTGATTAGAATATCAGTTTGTCTTGGTGGAATTCCTACATTTTTTTCGATTATTTATTCTATTTCACTGATTTCTGAATTTTTATCACTCAAGTTTTTCATTTTATTTTTAAGGGTCTCTTTTGCAAGTGAATTTATTAAACTTTTCATAAATAATCGTTTTTGTAATGTAATTGGCTCGTCAGATTATGGGTCACTAAACTTAAGTAGACGCGGTGTTGGGTTCGGATGACGACTCTTTTATTTGAATTCTTAGTGTTTTTTTTTTCTGGCTTTTAATATTTCCGCTATTGTAGGTGCATTTAATTCAGTTAGTCCGCCTGGCATACCCCGAGGTACTTTTAATAGTATATCTCTAGGTATATTTTTTCTTACCTTAAATGCTGGTGGCATGCTTTCGATTGTATCGGAATAAGATTAATTGGTTTTTGACACATTTTGGCGAGCTACTGAAGTTTTTGTTTGTTTAAGATTTATAGGTAACCAGCGAGCTTTTAATGATATTTTTTCGTTTGGAGAATTATCTTTATGATTTTTTTCTTCATTTACTTTTATTTTATTTCTTGAGAATCCGTCTTTGTTATCGTCTGCGTTAGTATTCATTCTACCAGGTTTGTATTTATAAGTATAGCTATAACCTCAAACTCTTGTTCTCCATCTATTTAGCCTACTCATAGGATATTTGATGGATTCAATCCAAGATAGTGGCTCATGATTTTCGTAAACCGTAAACTTTCTGCCGTACAAGTAATGTCAAAAATATTGGACTGCTGCGACTGCTTAGCATTCTTTTTTCTGCACATGATCCTTTAAAGTTTTTGAACATACAGATATGTCATCAAGAAATATAAATAACTCAATGCTCTGCTGTGTTGAAAAAATTGCGTCCATTAGTCGCTAAAACGCTGCAGGAGCATTGCATAACCCAAACGGCATCCCTACATATTCACAACGACCGTTAGGTGTGCTAAAAGCAGTTTTATGTTCATCATCAGAGTCAACTTCTATTTGATAAAATCTCCTGACTAGATCAAAAACGGAGAAATAATTTGAGCCTCCGATTTGCTCTAATATTTTGGTAATGTTTGGTAGTGGATAGGCATCAGGGATGATTTTTTCGTTTAGTTTACGGTAATCTGTTACAAATCTGTGTGTTTTTGTTTCATTAGGTCCTTGTTATACAGTATGTAAGTAACTAACATCTATCACTGATTGATTTTACTGCTGCTTTGGAGTTTCCTAACGCTTCGTGCAGTATTTTTCAGTGATCTCTTAAACTACATGTATGATTTTGTGGCCAAAACGATGTTGCGGTTTTTGCTTCCTTTGATATCGCTGGAACCACTTTTCGTCAGCCTCCTTCGTTATACCTCGCTCCTTAGCATAGTCCGATACCATTGATGTTTTCGAAACGCACCCGAGTTACCTCAGCCAACATGGTATTCCTTACGTGGATAATATACTTCTGAGTCGCGAGAATAAAGAGTTGACTAAAACCTTTAACGACAGGTGGCAGACATAAAAAGATCGATTTTTTTTTTTGATGGCGCATTTTTATAGCGTCAGAGCGAGTTTGAGAGGCCTTTCGTTGAATCAGGGCAACCAATTAGCGATATTCGTGCTGACTGCATTGACAGCAAAACAGTAGGCTTGCACGATGATGTTTTATGTTGTAATTTGATACATTAGAAAATAAAAATACAACAGTACCAATCGCATATTTTTGACAACTGCCATTGAGATTTTTGGATCAGGGATGATGCAAACTCGCATTAGCAATAAAAGAAACACCAAGTACAAGTTAAAGTAAGTGTAACAAATAAGTTCAAAAGTTTTGCAATTAATCGTTTTGGGGACTTTACAATCAATTTTGAATGTAATAAAACAATTTGTTAATTCCAATTTTTAAATTGGTATAGATTATTGCAAATAGACAATCAATGCACAAGCAAACTATTTATTTATACATACAATACAATCTATGCACACATACATATAATATACAATTTCAATACGTACATGCATTCTGACAACGAGGCTAATCGCATTTTTTGTCAGCATATTAGAAATATTCCCCTTGAAGCTATCACACACACGTGCGCGCGCGCGTTTGCGCATATAAGTAACGTACAATCTCCGCTTGTTTTATGAGCTTGTATTCATACACAGTACGTCTGGTACGAATTTAACGAATGAATTGTGTTTTTACTTATAATATGAACCGTCTGTATTAACTCGGGATGTAATATCAGAACGGCATCCTGTATGTCGTGACTTACGTGAAATCACATATAATTGCTATTACACATGGCAACAAGAGAAATGTTTTGCATTGCAGATGCTATCTGTAATTGAATATAAAGTTTCATGTTAAATTAAAAGTGAGATTTAAAACATAAATTGTTTTAACCGGTGAATTTTTTGATTTTCCACTATTGTGTAGCCATATGCGATGTCATTATCTAGATAGTAACACCAAAACTGGGAAGCTAAAGTATTTTTAAAGAAACCTTACAAAAGAAAGGAAAAAGTTTATTTCTCAAATTTCGACAATAACTACTTTTACCCCTATGTTCCCATGTTACTTTCTATACGATAACATTTATTATGAAACGTTAAATTCAATTTTCAACAATATTTTGCCCATAAAAATATTTATGTTTAATCGTTACACGTATCTAGCATTAATTCTTATATTTTATTATAGCTGAAATTTCTAATTTAGATTACATTGTGTACAACTATATGTTATCCCACATGTAATGCTGTACGTAATTACAAGTGGTTTTACATCAGTTTTTTCACTTTGTGTGCTAGTGTCTGTATTTTCAACTGGAGGGCTACGAGTTAAAATGTTAAATGATAATAATAAAATATTAATATAATATTCCACGGAGGTTCAGTGGATTCAAAAAAAAATTTTTTATTTTTCTATTACCGTTGGTAAGTTTTACAGGCTGAAAAATTCCTGAGAACTGTCATCCCAAAATAAAAACTCAGAACCCGTAACGATTTTAGTTGCAGTGTATATCTGTGAAGTGCTATGTTATCGATTTAGATGTTGATAGGTAAAAAAATAGTTGAAATGTACAAGATATATTTGGAAGGGTAAAATTCAATTATCATTAGGTGCATTAGAACTTTTGTTTTACGACGTATTTTTTGAGCCCGTAAAGCTCTTAACCTCTTGTTTTCTATAATTTGGATGCCACTAGAGAAGTATAACTGTACTGAGCTTTAAATGCCTGCGTGCGCTTTCTCTATACTACTATATACCACCCAGCGATCGTGTCGTGCCATTCTAAAAAGGTTCTAAATATATATGCTACTGAAATACAGTACAAAATGGGCTGATTGTTATTAATGAAAGACGTGTGTATTACGTGAACACAAGTTCATTGAGAATCGCCCGTATAGGTTGTGACATGGTGAATTGGCAACGTGTCCACGCACGTCACGGAACCCTAGTCATCGACAGTTAGTAGGGAGAGTCTTTTAGTTAGTATTCTCTCCTTCGCATGACTCGCTATGTTTTGCACAATTCCAGTATGAGACCTGGAGATAACAAAATTTGAAATAACTGTAGGACTTGACCTGACTCCTCGCGTGCTTCTTGATTATACTTTTGAAATGTTTGTGTATGCGCATTGATAGTATATGTGGACGGGGTGGCGTGATGACTACGTGGTCATGTCGGTATACGGGATGCTAGCATAGCGGTTTTGGCCAATCCACAGTGCTCCCTAATAGTGTACAGTGGGCCAGGTGCCGTACAGTGTGCCTGCTTGCTGAGACAAAGATAAACACTTGAACTTGGCGCAAGGCCGACACTTGAGCAGCGCAACGTTGCATCGGCAGACTCTTGCCTGGCAAGATGTTGTGATAATGCATGCTGCTAAGTTCGAGTGAAGAGAGAATTCCAACTGTGACAAAATTAAGTGCACCTAATGGCTACCTCGACTCTCAGTTTCTAGGACACGAATCGTACCAGTTTATGTACCGTCGAAAGCAGAACTTACAAGGTATTCCGGTAGACAAATACATGTATTAATACTATCGGTTAAAAGTGTGTTGAGTTAAAAATAGTCGTCCCATACACCCAACCCAACGATAGAATCCACCCAAATGTTCTCTACCGTGGCTTTAATAGTAACACACCTGTCAATAATACAAAGTTATCTACGAAAAATCAACCCACGAACTTGAAGATCATCGCTCGCGTGATGTGCTACTGTCATATTAAGTATAAATCTAGGTATTGATACTAAGTCGATATACACTGCAGTGTTATTAATATTGTGTGTTACTCATTATAACTGCCTTGTGTAACGTTCACCGCAGTTTTTTCAAATTTTTTGGATCAATTGGTGTAAATTTAAAATGTTTAAAAAAAAAGTATTTTGTCAGTGTTTTTCCGTAAAATACGACCAAAACATTTTTAATATTGCAAAGGGTAGTTTTCACCCTTATTTTTGAGATTAAAAGCTTAAAAATCAACTTTCGGAAAGTGTGCTGTGCTAAAATTTTTTCATATGCCTTTTTTCATCTTTATTCATTTTATACTCGATTCATGATTGGTGCTGACTTAGAACAGACCCAAAATAGGGCCCTAGCATAAAAATCCACGGTTTTACTGCTGTATGCTGGTATGAAAAATTATTTAATAGAAAATTATCACACATTCTAAGGTTTTTGAGTTCTCTGATTACGAATTCAAAGTTAGATTTTAAAAATAGAAAATGGTAAGTTTAATATGGTGACCAACATTTTTTTAATCTCATACTTTCCAATTTAAAAAATTATGATCGAATTATACGCAAAATTTGATGTTGAAAATGTACTTTTTAAATTTTCTTTATAATCCCACATGGTTCGAAAAAATAATGAAAAGAAAAATACATTGTTAGTTATAGTCCCACTACGTAACCACAACAAAATTTTGAACCCTTAAATTATTATTATTATTTAGCAGTTTTTGGGGTCGCTTATTACGGCTTTGAGATAAGACTTTCAGACTTGCAAATGGTGGATCCAATATAGCGACTAACATTATTCAAATTTTCGAATTTCTAAAGTTGGTGTTTATCAATTTTCTCTTACTTTCATACACATATTTGTTACAGATGGTTCAGATGATTTGTCTTAAAGCGTGCTAGACATATAAATCTGCAATAATTATTATCATATTTATGATAAAAGTTCGAGGGATTCTAGAAAAAAAGGTTACGTTGTTATTTAGTTCATAATTTATTTATTTGAAACACGATCTATTCATTTAGTGTGTAATCAACTCACTGAGTTACTGTGTCAAAAAGCTTGGGGTGTTGGTGGTTTCGTTATCAATGATTTTTTAAAGTAACGTATAGATAATTTTTCATAATACGTGTCGTGTAATACACGTACCATACGTATAGTACATTAACCATGGAGTACTACCCATCAGTTGAATGTAGTACCATCTCGTGTTTGAGACAATTATGAAACGGTAGCACTGACGCTCGTACGTGCCTAGTATTTTTGAATGCATCTTATATCTGTAACGATTTTCCTATTTTTCCTTCGTGTTACCATAGTATTATTTTCTTTCCTTGTGCGCAAGGTTAATTATGTTAAACCCTTTTTGCAATGAATGTGCGAGTGTAATTTTAAAAGTTTCTTTAATTTCAAGTATATATTTGTGCTTCTAATGGTAACATACAATAATATCAAGCTATACGGAAAAGTGCATTATGATAGACGTAACAGTCCATTTCAACTGGATTTTTATGTAAAACGAGAAAGCTTGCGTAAGCCATCACAAACTGCATAAAAAGTACTCCATACTAGCAGGTAGCAGCGGAACCCATAACATCTGTGTTTGTCCTTATCATCAGAATCCGAAGCTCATAATAACTGGTAAGTTATAAAGGTCGTTCTAAATTATGTTAAGTGCTTAGTAAGTGACAAATGTTAAAATACAAAAGTTATTAAATAAAATGTTTAAAAAAGTTTAATAATTAATGTAATTGTAATTAATAATTTTTTTATATATTTTCGGTCCCATAATAAATGTGTGTATAATTTGAAAAGGCCTTTGTGCTCTTGATCTTAGTTCTTTAAACGGGAGTTTATTCACTTTTGCCCCTATACAAACCTCACAATCCAGTATATATTCATCAAACTTCACATTTTCTAACTCTGTCTCGTACTTTTGGAGATTTCTTAAAGAGATGCATGACCTAACCGATAGTGCCATTGCACACCCTTTGTGTATTGGTTTTTCTCTAAATTACTATTCTTTAACTTATCCTGACTGATCATGCTCTCTATACTTTCTATCGATTATAATTTCTATATAAATATAAATCTATGTTCGTCGTATGCCTAGTCATCAGATTCGTGTTCCATTTGATTAGAGGTCTCTTTTGATTCCTCTGCAGTTTCAGTTGACTTCAATTCAATGAGTTTTTCTCTCTCCCTCCCAATTGCAGATGGGTTTTCTCTTAAAGTAAGTATCTCTCTCTCTAATTTTGACAATCCTATGTGCTGTCCAACTACAATTGTTGAAAGGACTCATTGTTTAGACATATTTGAGCTCTACAACAGTCATTTATATTTCCTCTGCTCTTTCGATTTTGACTGTTTTTATCATTGATTTGGAATCTTACAGATTAATTAGGTTTTTCATAGTCGCCTTCTAAGGATTTTTTATTTGAGTTTTCATCATTCACTCTTAATACTTCATTATCCAAGTAGATTCCGAACCCGGCGTCTGCTAACCATCTCAGTGACAGTAGATTCTCTGAAATATCTTAAGCCAAAAAAACTTTTGTTAATTTAAAGACGTTATTCTCTAAATTTTCTGTTTCTAAAATTTGATTACCTCTACCATCTATTTTTACGTCAGCAACCTCGTTTTTATTTTCTCTCTCAATTACATTGTTTTCACACTTTTTAAAATTTAATAGAATAATTATTTTATTAACTATGTGATCAGTTGCCCCTGAATCAGCAATAAAATCTATGTATGAAATATTCTTACCTTGGTTGGTTTCTCCAGCTTCCTCTTTTTCCTCAGACGACTGAGTGGCTGCTTTTCTAAGTTTTTCTGATTTTTCTTGTTACTGTTTTTTTTTACTCTACGTCTAATAACCTCATTGAGTTTATCTTTATTTTTTCCTGAATTTTGATCATTCTCTTTTCTATAAATCGCATTTTTATCAGAATTCTAATTATTAGAATTGTTATTACTGTTACCTCAAGCTTGGAGACAGTCCCTGCTCTAATGATTTCGTACTACCTGGGAATAGTAGGAAAACCACAAATTCTTGGGACGTAGAGGGCAATCATTTGCCCAGTGACCATCTTTGCTGCACTGGTAGCAATGGTCCTCTAAAACTTTGGCTTCCTGTTGGGTGTACACTCTGTGGGTTTGAGAATTTTCATACCTCTGTCCTCTGTTTGCCTCTTCTTTCTTTTCTGCTTCTAGCTCAAATAAAAACGATCTTATTTCCTTTAGGCTCATTTCATTAGTAGTTTGTTGTTTAATAAGATTAGCACTTCTGACCTCAGGGACAGTTTGAACTACCGCCTGATACAATGCTGCTCTTTTTTCTTGCTCTGTTAGAGGATTAGCCTCTTTACACATTCTGTACTCTCTAATTATGGATTCAAAGCGTACACAAAAATCATCTACTTTTCCTCTTTCTATTTTAATTTGATATAATTTAGCTCTTACAGATGTATGAGTCGCATTTAGTTCAGTTGTTTTAAACAAAATTACTTTTCTATAATCTCTTTCGGTTCTTGAACGTCCAGAATTCTTCTGTGATAATATTTATCAATGTGATTGATGATTATGTTTCTTAATAAATTCTTTCTTTTATTTATGGCCTCTTCAGTTAAATTTTTCGGAGCATTGTGATTCAAGTTAACAACATTGTATAAATCATTACTTATCAGTTCTGATTTCAAACAATCAATCTAAATATTAAAATTTGATTTCTGTGTCAGCTTGTAATCTCTTTTAAACGTTATTTTTCGGATGCTTAGAACATTGATTAAAACTCGTCTAGAAGAGTGCTTCTGAACCAAGAAAAACGAACGTTAATTTCTCTCGGCTCGAAACGAAAAACGGGCTCTCCCAGCAGCGCCAAACGCATGTTAGCACCCAGTTAACGAGTCATAACTTCATGCACGGCAATTAAATTGTTCAAAGGTAGGTTGACCATGTGCTTGCACGGGGCTCGACCCGCTTTATAATACAAACAGGCTACGAAATATTCATTTCAAGTATTTTCACTCAATAAATTATAGTATGTTCAAAAAAAAAATTAAGTGAAACATTTTCTAATGACAATTGAGTCAAGGCTTAACAGCAAAAAAATTGCCTCATATCCATGATTAACGGCTGTTCTTGCATGAACGTTCTTAGAGTTATCCATTTCTGAAAATTACCACATTCTGTAAGTTTTGTTGATAAAATATTAATTTTTACAAATAAGACATTAGTTATTACAGATTTATATGTCGAGCATGCCTAAAGACAAATGATCCAAATCATCTGTGATGAATACGCGTGTTAAAGTAAAGGAAAATTGATAAACACATTTTTTTAAAGAGTCTGCTTTAATTTTTAATTTAAAAAACAATTAACTTAAAACTTTGCGTCAAATGAAATGATATCATTTAACTTAAGGATTCTAAAAATTTTTTAAATGTTGGTTGCCATAATAGATCCACCGTTTTTAAGATTCAAAGTATTATCTCGAATTTGTAATTAGCGATTCCAAAAACTACAAAATAATAATAATAATGTAGGTGTTAAAAATTTTTTTGTAGTTTCGTAGTGGGAATACGGTTAATAATACATCTGGCTTTTCATTATTTTTTCGCTCTAACGAGGATTATGAAGAAAAATTTGAAAATTACATATTCAATGTAAAATTTTCCGTATAGTTCGATGATATTTTTTAAATTTAGAAATTATGAAATTTGAAAAGTGTTAGTTACCATATTAGATTTACCATTATGTATTTTTAAAATCCTACTTTGGATTCCTAACAAATGAATCAAAAAGCTGAGAGTGTACGATAGTTTTTTATTAAATAATTTTTATATAAAATGAATAAAGATGAAAAAAAAAATATGGAAAAAAATTTTATTGTGGCATATTTTTCGATAATCGATTGTTTAACTTTCAATCTCGAAGATAAGGGTAAAAACGATCTTCTGCAGTATTAAAATTGCTTTTGTCATGTTTTACGGAAAAATTACCAGCAAAATAATATTTTTAGAAATTTTTTTTTCTCATACTCCCGCCGAAAGTAAGACTTTGTTCCTTGATTTCGGGAAGCAAAATGCCACATTCCGTGCAGGTAAAAAATCGCATGTACTGCTCATAGAAAAAGTATTTTGCTATCCTCTCCGTGGTTGCCATCCTCGCCTACGGCTCGAGAAGCAATTTTCTCACAGAGGATGCCAAAATACTTTCTCTAATAAGCAGTAAATGCAGTTTTTACCTGAGAGGTTATGTTACACTTTTCTCCCTCAAGTCAGAGAAAAACGTCGTATTTTCAGCGGAGGAAGAAAAAAAATCATATACGGACCTCGGGAACAAAGTACGGCATCATCTCCCGGGTGTTTGCCACCCTCGCCTTCGTCTTGGAAGGCAATTACACACCCGGGAGGGAATGCCGTACTTTGATCCCTTGGTTCGTAATATACTATTCTTTGCACCAATTTTTCAAAAAAAATCGCCATTTCAGCGTCCAAATGAAAATCCGGAATTTGTGACCGTCACAGACTGTAAAAAGGTGTGGGTCAAAAAATCTGAAAAATTTGTGCAACGTTTTGTTGACAAGCACCATTGATCTGAATCAACGTATATATTATGTAAGTGTGTACAGAAAAAAAAATTAATATCACGATAAAAAATGTATCAAGAATGTCGACTATAAGACAAGGCAAGAACGATATAACTGTTTTAAGAATAACCTAAGAATGAGATAATATCTGACCTAAATGTTCTTTAAAAAATCAATTCACACAAATTTTGTATAGTCTTATCTTTTGACAGCACTAGAATGCACATGCAGTATGTATGCACTAGTGAGGCTTCATGCCTGCAAGCTCGGCGCATCACCCCCACCACTAACTAATTATGTTGTAAGTATAATCTTTTCTGAACAAGTTTTTAACTGTTGTTTTTAGTGCTGTTTGTGGATCAAATTATGTTCCAATAAATTAACCTTAATGCTGTCTCAATCTATGTTAAAGATAAAAATAAATTTGTATTTATGAAGTTTTAACTGTACTTTGTTTAATTTTTTCAAGTCTTGTAGCTTCAATTAAGTTGTTGCATTAACGATCAAAGCAGTAATTTTCTCTGTTTATGGTGTTGGTGGCAACCCTTATAATTGTAGCTGGGTTTAACTTATATATTTGTATCTGGGTTTAACTCATGATATTAACAAATGAAAATAACAATAATACTCATACAGTTATTAATGCGTGCTGACAGTGCGTTTACATTAGCGAAATCATGCAGCAAGTAATTGGATATGACACCAGTGCCCTCCAATTAAGAAATTCACTGTTGGTAGCCTTTTTTATATACCAACAAAGCTTTTGTTGGAAACAAATTACAAGTGAAACACTTTGTATCCCCGAAACCATAAAGTTTTTTAATTCCTGCAGGAGTTGGAACTGGTATTTTTTTCAGTACCTTTGGGCTAAGAAACCCACTGCTGGCAGTATTTGCAAAGCACACCGAATGCAGGTGTACTCAATACCAACACTCTCCAAGAATACAAAAGAGGTCTGACTGTCTGTTTGCCTTTGAGTTTTCTTTGCTTTTAAAGGAGCTCCAGTGCCACAGATCCACTGCTTATAATAAGCAGTCCATCTTACGTTTGTACATGAAAATTCCTAAAATTGGCTTACTAAGTAAGCACAGCTTGTTTTCTTTTAACCGTAGTTTCCAGCTATACGTGGGTTAAACTATGTTACAACATATTCACATGACTGCAGTCGTAAGGTATGTAGGATACGGAAATAAAATTCAATACGAAGCATATGTGAATATATCATTATTTCTTTAAGACTGTATCCAACATCTTCAATAATTAAGGATAATAATGTATTTGTAAAGTCTTACGTGCAGTCCGTATGTATTTCTTTCAAGTTTCACGTGTAGTTTAAGTTTAATTATTACATTGTACAATACAGTACCTACTGCAAGTTGCTTAGAAGTGCTAGTCTTGCCACTTTCATATGCAAAGTTTGACTAATCAAAATTGTATTGGGTTATATTTCACGAGTAAAAACGGAATAATTATCCCCTGAGGTAGAGCTTCTTCAGCTTCAAAATTTTACAACTATTTCGTATGAAAAGATGTGTATACATAAATATACTAAATATATATATATATATATATATATATATATATATATATATCTATACTAGTGGGGCTGACGCCCCCGGCACGCTCTGCGCGCCAACCCCCCACTAACAGATTGAGTAGACAAAATAAAGACATTATTCGTGTGTTTATCAATGCAGGCTGATAATTAGTTCACAACAGCAGAATAAGTGACTCACAAAGGAGTTGATAAAACATATAATTAACTTAACATAATAAAATTAACATAAATATTAATTTTCCAATAGTATTTTAAAATAATATTAGAGAGGGTCTTCCACCACACAAATTGAAATTAAAAATAAATGCTATAGTAGTTATAAATGTTAGTAAGAACTTTAAGTATATCAAACGGTCTCTGTAGGAGCACAAGATTAAAAATAACAAAATTATTTAAATATAATATAGAAGCAGAAATAATAACGGGAGAAAAAAAAAGCAAAGTCTATATTCCTAGAATAACATTGAATACTGGCACCTCATTATCCATTACCTTTTGTCTTATATAGAAAACAGTTTCCCTTTGTATTAGCATGTTCTATGTTTATCAACAAATCACACAAACAGAGTTTTGATTCCTTAGGATTGTATATTAAAAACTTTTATTCTCTTACGGACAATTATACGTTGCTTTATTAAGATGTAAGAATCCAAAAAAAAGTTTTATTCAAATTGAATCCGAGAATAAACCAGAAATTAAAAATATTGTTTAGCAAGAAATGTTTTAGTAATTAAAAAATATGTAACTTTGAAGATCGTCACATTTAAACAGACGTATGTTCATAAAAACCATGAAAAACAAATATATAAAAAATGTAGAATGGGTTTTAAAAGAACAGATGGGTTCAAACGACGCATGAAATGTCACAACATTAAGCTAACAGAATAAATTGTTGTTCAAAAAGCTTAATTGTGTTTGTCTATTTAATTATACCTCCTCGTGAATTCTGTCTTTTTGTTAATAAAGTCCTCAGGTAATCAAGAATTGATGATCAGTGACTTAAAAAATGATCAGTGACTTAAAAAACCCTAAAAACGAGGTATGACTTGGGTACTAAATAACGTAAATAAATATTTTTTAACATTTATGATGGTAGAACATTCTATAAATAAGTATTTTTGGGGGGGGAGCTGAGGGGGAGCGGAAGGAGCTTACTCAAATATAATTTGATCAAAAATGACGTAAAAACAAACAAATAACTACGTAAATCGAGGGGGAGCGAGGGGGCTGAGACTCACTTTCGTCAATACAACTCTATATATATATATATATATATACACTAGTGCAGCTCTGTCCTCTTGGGCACTTCACGCACCAATCCCTAAAACTATTTATTATTCAGTGTTTTTTCAGGTGATAACAAATATATTTTCATAGAAAATGCATTTGTGCAATATCAGACAGTTCTTTCTTTGAATATGTGCAATAATAAGAGACTGTTTGCATTTATCTCTCATTTTTATAACTTTTCCAGGTCCTGGTATTCCTTATGTCATAGTATAAAAAGTATTCTTCGATCCCATTCTTTGCCTACGTTTAAATATATACTTAGTTTAACGAATTCTCTCACTACTGAAAATTTTCTAGGGATCAGCGAATAGTTTTTTAAATTAACCTACTTTTTTGAGCTTGATATACATGTTTCTAATTTTTCAACCTTAAAAGAAAGATTATTTTAATTTCCTTGTATCTCCTAAGAGTACAAATAATCATAAAACTTCTTTATAAACATGGATACATCCAACAGCACAATAAATATATATTGAATAACTTGTAAGATGTCTCATAGCAAGGAGCCTCTTTAGTAAACAATACTCCCATGGTCTGTATTGTTGTATTATTATGTGTTATTTTAAGTTATATTTGTATCATGTAATGCAAAAAAAAATTAAAATCAAATATTTTTGCATTGGACAACACCAATATTACTAAAAATATACTGAAGTATGTATAAAGTCAGTGTAGGCCGGCATCTTAGTAGAAAGTAAGATGCGTCAGAATAACAAAATGTTACCTGCAAATGATTTCTATTAACATTTATACATGTATGTATTAGTTTATTTTAAAAGCTTATGTCTCATCGCAGTCTGTTAATAAAATAATATGTTTTTATACGTGTGCGTCAGTAAATGTTGGGATTCGTAAAATTTACTAGAATGTCTGTATGATTCTCCAACAATTGTGTAGGGGGCAGTAGAGGGTCAATAAAAACTCTGTGGGAGTTGTGAAAGGTATGTTAGGGACATTGAAGGGCGGTAGTGGCTCTGAAAAAAAGTGAGGTAAGTCAAAATAATGAAGAAAACGATGAAATTTTAGCTTATTCTGTGAGGGCAGCAAGAGTGAGTGAGGGTGTCTGTGGGAGGTTGTAGTGAGCTTTAGGGGGTTTGTATGGAATATCTGACACAAACAACCTGATGTAGGTATAGATATATATATACCTTCCCACATTATATATTAACTTTTGAGGCTCGTTCCACACATCTCCCTCAACTTTAACTCACTCTCGTCCTCCCCCTTAGCCCCCTTGTCAATAAGATAAAATTGTATCGGATTAGGGTTTTTAAAAATTGTAAATTGATTTTCCAAATCGTACTGATGCGATTGATAAAAAAAAAGTTATTATGCAGGTACTCCTTCATTATTTTCTTTGTTCCCAAGTTTATTTGGAAATAGTTACTAACTACTTCCTGTTTAATTGATGAAGGCACATTCTTACAGCGGGTCAAAATTTTTTGACTAGAAGGGTCATCATAGGCTTGAATTTCACTGAAGTCTATAAGAATGCCTGTAAATTTGCTTTGATAAAGGTTGGTGCTGAGGATCATCGGAGTGATAGTGGTATCTTTGCAACCAGTCCGATTAGAAAAGCTATAGAATAGGATGAACTAAACTTTTTATCACATGTGATATTGGTGAACGCTTAGTACTTTTAGTTTTTGTTGGTGATAAAGCGTATCCTCAGTGTCCATACGTGGCTTATGCAAGAAGATATATGCTTATCACAAATTAAAAAGTTTTTAATTGCATACGAAGTAGGGTACGCCCCATAATCAAGTGTGGATTTGATATTTTAGTATCTCGATAGAGGATTTACAAGCGTTCACTAGATGTAGATGCTGATGAAGTTGTGACGGTAGTACTGGCTACAATACGCTTACATAATTTTATCATGACAAAATAATCACAGAAACAAATTGAGTAAAGGTACTATTCTACTCACATAAATCTAGACAGACAACAAGTGACTTGTAGCTTAATGAATTCTAACAACAACAAGATGTATAAACAAATCAAATCTCCTATATCAATTAGAGAAGAGCTGGCCACTTTTTGATAAAAGAAAGAGCCGTACCCTAGCTATGGGAAAAGGCTGCAAAAAATATTATGTACAAGATTGAATGTCCTGAAATATTATACCTGGCATATTTAAGGAATTAGCAAACGTTGATGTTATTTAGCCAAAAGTGTTGTAAGCTAATAATAAATATATCTTGTTTTTATATAACTATTTGTATACTTATTTGATCCCGAATATTGTTCTTATATACATCTATATTTTTATACGTATTAGAAAACTTTTGTAAAGTAAGCTTACAACTGAATGTTGATACATTCGTTTAGATATTTATTCAGGTACATTGTATTATTTTTAAGTATTCACTAAACTAATTTTTTTTCTTAGTTACACATTAAATCTATTGTACTTCTGTATCATTACGAATACTTTAAACAGTTGTACAAACTCTCATTAGTGTTAGAGGTAAACAGATCTGTAACAGGTTATGAGGATGAATTTCATATATTCAAAGTTATGTTTGGCATAAAAAGTCTATTTCCAATTTGTTTCGAGTTATAGTTTTTGCTTTAATATTGTATTTAAGTTATTTTATAATTTGTAATTTTCTACCGTTATGTAAACTATCAGCTATACTTTAACTTTGTATCAGGATAACGGCTGATTCCTGATAAACAAAAATTAAGTTTATTTGTTTGTAGAACGAATCTAGAAATTCTGCTCTTCACTTATAAATTCAAACGTAACAAATTGCCTTTTGCGTAGAGAACTGAAGTATGTTGTAACTGAAATCTAAGTTTTCGTCTTGTTTTGTTTAATGCATTTTTTTATTTTATTTTCTTTTTTCCTTTTTTTATTTTTTCTCTCTCCAAAGTTTGCTATAATGGATCATACACTTAAAGACATTAACCAGATAGCTGGTGTAGCTACGATGTGACTATAAGGGTAAAGCTACTGCATCAATACTATAGGAAAAGGGAAGTCGAAAAACCGCTAGAATCCGATAAATTATCACTTAAAGTAGCCTTTAATAATTCAGCTTTGCGTAACAAACAAGCTACCAAGTACATACCTACACATACAATGGCTAAAATGCATCATTTTTAGGTTTTTGTAAGACATTAAGTATAGTAGGTCTCTTATTTCAGATGCAAAAAGACCTATGTTTTAAAGAACAGTCATTTTAACGCTAAAGTTAAGAGCAAAAAGTTATTCAAAGGAGTAACATTGAATGCATAAGATAATCTTGTTAACCATTTATGAAATATATCTTAATCACTTTAAAACTTAAGCTCAATGCATTACGGACATCAATAATTTTCAAATGAAGCAGGTGGAAACTGTTCACGATTTTCACGAGAGAATCTCCCAACTCTATAAATCAAAGTACGAGAGCAGCAAAAATAGAAGCTGTTTCTAACAATATTTGTGAACATTAACCATTTATATCTAGAAATGGTTAGCCGCATAGCATTTATGCGAGGCTCACTCGATGACTTTAAGGCTAACACGATGCCAATGACTTAAACGTGCCGAAGACTTTTACTGGCGCTATACAAGTAGTTTAAGAAGCCAAAAAAATGGAAAAATATTATGCCCCAGTATTCACGCTACCATGTAAAATAAATAAAATAATGTATGTACCTTGCTCATCAGTTACATTCTACACCAAGAAAAGTTGCATTAGCACACCAAGCCAATTATTAGCTTATTTTAATTTTCCTCTTCACTCAACTTTACAGCAGTGTGCTATTAACAATTGATCTACGACTCCAATGGATAACTACCCTTGCACTTGCTGTAACGTGCATATATATTCACAAGAATTACGAAACGACACCGGTGTTTGCTCGAGTTCGAATTCTGTTAATAATCAACGAAATCTCAGACAAAGTTCTCTCAACCCGAACCGATCTTTGAAAAGTAGCAGTGGTCGTTGCCCAGAGACAGCTGTGAGCAAAGACCTGAGTCACTGTCCACTGACGAACCAATTTGTGCAGTCACACGATTGGCATCACAAATATCATTAGAATGCGCTTACAGTAAGGCTGAAAATATCACAACTAAATAAAAGTGAGAAAGCACATGACCTAAATCAGCACCCACTGACGAACTACCTTGTGTAATTGATTAAGTGTCCGTGGCAAGAAATATCTTATATGCCGACAATAGAGCTGAAAATCTTCCAGTTGAATGAAAGTGAGGACACATTTATCAAAGAAAAGAAGCTCACGTTAATACCGTACAAATATTTTCCTTACACCTGAATGTTATTGTAAATACAGATCCAAAAATTGCTCTTACAGGATTAACTTATTAACATCTCATAACATTAAGAACAATGACGCGAAATATATTTAAGATGAGTTAATAGCGTCCCCCGTATCCATTATACAAAGAGTAATGATAAGAGAGTACTCGAGAACCAAATAAAACTATACTAGATGTTAAAGTACGACATTTTACTGGACGCGTTGTTAATTTCTCGTCAATTGGTCAGTGTGCCAAGTACGACATAAATACTGTTTTGCCGCATAGACTAATTGATAAGAGTCTTAAACTTACTTTTGCTCTTTTTCTATGTAAACGTTTGTGAATTTCAATGAAAGGACCCCGCAGCAACTCAATGGGCTTTCGGTTCCTGGTGAGATTGGCTGATATTAATATATGTTGTAGATTATCATCTTCTGAACAAAAGTTTTTACAGGTGCAAGACCCGAAAATGAGCAGTTTTTGAGTAAATAATTATTTAAGTCGCTGATTCTGCAAAGGTTAGTTTGACAGGCAACGCAGTACAGTCAATGGATGTAGCTCGTTCTATGTACAGGGATATGATGGAAAAGGGGTATGTTGAGTGCATCTACCGTTCTTGACTATCAATAAGCGCAACATAAGATTGTTCTAGTTCAATCTATAGTAGCGTAGTTGGCTTGTATTATTGTTTCATATGAGAAATCGATAGCCTCTATCACGAGAAAACGCTTATCGTATAACGAACTGATAAAAAAGTGGTTTTATTATTTTTTAAATATAAATGGAAGCCAGAAGTACTCAATCAGGTTCATTATTACGATTCGTAAAAATTATTCTTATACAAATGGATAAACTGACTTTACTTTTTAACAATGAAATTCTTTAACGACTGTTGACATTATTATTACAAGTAAAATCTTTTTTGTAAGTTATTATAATTAGATGAATCATTTACTGGTAATAAATAGCTTTCTCGTTTCATGAACTTATTGTCTTATTTGCGCTTTTGCTTATAGGTACAGTCAGCTGGGATATTGACTCCACTACCACTTCCTCGTCTAGTTTTCAAAATCTACATTTGTAGATCCTCTGCTATCCTGAACCTTTTTCTTTAGGCAATGATTGCTGATTTCCAGGCACAAGATCAAGTTTTGCTAAGACAAATAACCATCTTTTGCGACACATAATACTTTTGTCCTCACAACTTTTATTTTTAAGACTGATGAAAAAATATTTAATTACAAAATTATAAGGACATTATTAAGATTCATTAGTATTTAAATTAAAGCGATATCATAGAAAAGCATGCGATGAAACTTAACGTCAAATCCTGAAACTCATTATGCTATTCTAACTTATTTTCATTATAAACTATTCAATTTTATTTTCTTAAGTGTTAGTGAAATTTTAAGCATGTAAATTGTTGCATAAAGTAGCATAAGTATGTTATCTTTAATATCAGCTACAGAATGGTTCTCACGGAAAAACCCACCACTTAACAGCCAGGGTTGCATAGGAACTCTTTCCAGTGATAACAGTTTTTGAAAAAATCTGCACCCACCAGGAATCGAACCCAGACGACCCCTTGAATGGCGGTGTATCAGTAACAAGCATGCCTGCTACTGACTTAACGCCACTTATCTAATTAAAGTTAGTTACATAAGTACGTATGTCTACATATGGGTAATTCCAACGTAACTGGTTTTGACGATGCCTCAAGTACTTATAGGTTCTCGCATATACTCGAACACACTAATTAAATGGTCTGTTTTGTGAACAAAATTGCGCCGTTTCTTTCTTAATGATAAAAGCAAGAATCAAAAGTTGTTTTCATCTACGCTGTGCATTTTGATTTTTGTAATTTTTTGCCCTCACTCTGCAAACACTGCGTTTGCATATTCCAATTGCGGGTACACGTTAAAACTTAGGGATTCATCGATCTTTGGACCAATCAAAAAGTAGTGTCTCGGTCATAACAAGTCAACAACAAAAGGTTACTGGTACTATATGTTATTTGGTTATCAAACTATAAATTTCAAAAAATCAACTTGCGGTGCTCGTTTTGCTAAATGGCTGGCTTAAAATCCTGCTTAAGCTATGGCTTAAAGTATGGCTCAAAGTATGAATGAATTTCCAGCTAAATGTATGACTCGATATCTGACTAAACGTATGGCTTTATGTCTGGCTTAATGTATAGGTAAAAGTATGGCTAAAAGTATGGCTTAAAATATAGCTTAAAGTATGGCTCAAACTATGGCTATAATAGTATCGCTAAAAGTATGGCTAAAAAAACAGCTTCAAGTATGGCTTCAACTATAGCTAAAAAGTATGAATTAAAGTACAGCTCAAACTATGGCTAAAAGTATTGCTCAAAGTGTGGCTAAAAGTATAGATCCAAGTATGTCACGATGTCTGAATGTATGCCTCGAAGTCTGACTTAATGTACGGCTCAATGTATGGATGAATGTATGGTTTAATGTCTGGCTACATGACTGGTGTATGGTCTGGCCTTACACAGTTAACATATAGAATTGTATGATCTTCTCTTCAAACTTAACCAACATGGTGAATGTAGGAAACAATTGTATTTATTAAATAGTAAATAATATATGATCAAATATGATGTTAGAACTCGGACTTCAAGCTTTCTCACTTATTTTTCCTGTACCGATTACGAATACAGTGAAATTGTACGTAATAATAATATAACTATTTTTCTTAGCTAAAAAAAAATTTATCCTGCTGATTCACATAAGTTTCTAGGTACTTCAAAATGTGTATTAGAAATATAAAACAAATTTTCAATCGCGTACCAGATAATTAGATTTGACCATATAAGTATGCCCATATGCATATGGCTTATTCCAACGTAACTGACTTAGATTATGCCATGAGTACGTATAGGTACTCGTGTATCGTCAAAATGCAGTAATAAAATAATCCGTATTTATGTTAATAGTGACAATCTTTCTTCTTGAAAGATTGAAGCCGGAATTCAAAGCTGATTTTAACCTCTGTCGCCGTCTAATTTTCTTACTTTTTAGCCGTTGCTCTGCAAACACTGTATTTGGATATTAAAACTACGGATACACGTTAAAACTTGGGGATGTATCGATCTTTGGATCCAATAAAAAAGTAGTGTCTTGATCATCACACGTCAAAAACAAAAAGGTAATGGTACTTTATATCATTCGGTTGTTAAACTGTAGTGTTCAAAAAATCAATTTGCGGTACTCATCTTAATGACTGACTTAAAGTTCTGCTAAATCCATGGCTTAAAGTATGACTTAAGGTTTGGCTAAAAGTGTAACTCAAAGTACGGCTAAATGTATGGCTAAAAGTCTGACTCAATGTCTGGCTACATGACTGGCACATTGTCTGGCCTTATTCAGTTAATGTACAGAACTGTATGATCGTTCTTCTAAACTTTATCAACACAGTACATTTAAAAAATAATTGTATTCATTCAAGAGTAAAAAATATATCATCGAACACGATGCTGGACCTCGGACTTTATACTTTGTCATTTGTTATATCTGTACAGGTTACGAACACAGTGAAACTGTACGTAATGATGATACAATTATTCTTTCGTAGCCAAAAAAATTTTGCCCTGCGAGTTAACAAAAGTTTTAAGGCACTGAAAGTTGTGTTTTGTAAACGTAAGACGAAGTTTTATCCTTGTACGTGAATAATTAGAGTTGGTGACATAAAAATGTACAAATGCGTACGGGTGATTCTGATCGGAATGACGTTATTACATCAACGTAATTAACTCAGACGATGCCTTGACTACGTATAGATACTCCTACATAGTCAAAATGCAGAGATAAAATGGATCATATTTATGTCAATAATATGACGCTCTTTCTCCTTCAACAATATAGTTGGTTTAGTGGCACTGTTAAGCTTTAGTTTGTGAAACAATAATGTACAAGTGATTAGTAGGCGGCGCTGTTCTGGCTGAATGTCTGGCTCAAAATCTGGCAAAATGTCTGGAAAATGAGGATTTTTTTCTTTGGACTTCCAGGAAAAATGTAGCTAATATTAGATTGAACTAGAACAATCTTATGTTGCGCTTATTGATAGTCAAGAACGGTAGATGCACTCAACATACCCCTTTTCCATCATATCCCTGTACATAGAACGAGCTACATCCATTGACTGTACTGCGTTGCCTGTCAAACTAACCTTTGCAGAATCAGCGACTTAAATAATTATTTACTCAAAAACTGCTCATTTTCGGGTCTTGCACCTGTAAAAACTTTTGTTCAGAAGATGATAATCTACAACATATATTAATATCAGCCAATCTCACCAGGAACCGAAAGCCCATTGAGTTGCTGCAGGGTCCTTTCATTGAAATTCACAAACGTTTACATAGAAAAAGAGCAAAAGTAAGTTTAAGACTCTTATCAATTAGTCTATGCGGCAAAACAGTATTTATGTCGTACTTGGCACACTGACCAATTGACGAGAAATTAACAACGCGTCCAGTAAAATGTCGTACTTTAACATCTAGTATAGTTTTATTTGGTTCTCGAGTACTCTCTTATCATTACTCTTTGTATAATGGATACGGGGGACGCTATTAACTCATCTTAAATATATTTCGCGTCATTGTTCTTAATGTTATGAGATGTTAATAAGTTAATCCTGTAAGAGCAATTTTTGGATCTGTATTTACAATAACATTCAGGTGTAAGGAAAATATTTGTACGGTATTAACGTGAGCTTCTTTTCTTTGATAAATGTGTCCTCACTTTCATTCAACTGGAAGATTTTCAGCTCTATTGTCGGCATATAAGATATTTCTTGCCACGGACACTTAATCAATTACACAAGGTAGTTCGTCAGTGGGTGCTGATTTAGGTCATGTGCTTTCTCACTTTTATTTAGTTGTGATATTTTCAGCCTTACTGTAAGCGCATTCTAATGATATTTGTGATGCCAATCGTGTGACTGCACAAATTGGTTCGTCAGTGGACAGTGACTCAGGTCTTTGCTCACAGCTGTCTCTGGGCAACGACCACTGCTACTTTTCAAAGATCGGTTCGGGTTGAGAGAACTTTGTCTGAGATTTCGTTGATTATTAACAGAATTCGAACTCGAGCAAACACCGGTGTCGTTTCGTAATTCTTGTGAATATATATGCACGTTACAGCAAGTGCAAGGGTAGTTATCCATTGGAGTCGTAGATCAATTGTTAATAGCACACTGCTGTAAAGTTGAGTGAAGAGGAAAATTAAAATAAGCTAATAATTGGCTTGGTGTGCTAATGCAACTTTTCTTGGTGTAGAATGTAACTGATGAGCAAGGTACATACATTATTTTATTTATTTTACATGGTAGCGTGAATACTGGGGCATAATATTTTTCCATTTTTTTGGCTTCTTAAACTACTTGTATAGCGCCAGTAAAAGTCTTCGGCACGTTTAAGTCATTGGCATCGTGTTAGCCTTAAAGTCATCGAGTGAGCCTCGCATAAATGCTATGCGGCTAACCATTTCTAGATATAAAT
Source organism: Copidosoma floridanum (assembly GCF_036245765.1). NCBI lineage: Eukaryota > Metazoa > Arthropoda > Insecta > Hymenoptera > Encyrtidae > Copidosoma > Copidosoma floridanum. Next base: position 1,634,313 of record NW_028321888.1, read on the forward strand.
GGTTAATGTTCACAAATATTGTTAGAAACAGCTTCTATTTTTGCTGCTCTCGTACTTTGATTTATAGAGTTGGGAGATTCTCTCGTGAAAATCGTGAACAGTTTCCACCTGCTTCATTTGAAAATTATTGATGTCCGTAATGCATTGAGCTTAAGTTTTAAAGTGATTAAGATATATTTCATAAATGGTTAACAAGATTATCTTATGCATTCAATGTTACTCCTTTGAATAACTTTTTGCTCTTAACTTTAGCGTTAAAATGACTGTTCTTTAAAACATAGGTCTTTTTGCATCTGAAATAAGAGACCTACTATACTTAATGTCTTACAAAAACCTAAAAATGATGCATTTTAGCCATTGTATGTGTAGGTATGTACTTGGTAGCTTGTTTGTTACGCAAAGCTGAATTATTAAAGGCTACTTTAAGTGATAATTTATCGGATTCTAGCGGTTTTTCGACTTCCCTTTTCCTATAGTATTGATGCAGTAGCTTTACCCTTATAGTCACATCGTAGCTACACCAGCTATCTGGTTAATGTCTTTAAGTGTATGATCCATTATAGCAAACTTTGGAGAGAGAAAAAATAAAAAAAGGAAAAAAGAAAATAAAATAAAAAAATGCATTAAACAAAACAAGACGAAAACTTAGATTTCAGTTACAACATACTTCAGTTCTCTACGCAAAAGGCAATTTGTTACGTTTGAATTTATAAGTGAAGAGCAGAATTTCTAGATTCGTTCTACAAACAAATAAACTTAATTTTTGTTTATCAGGAATCAGCCGTTATCCTGATACAAAGTTAAAGTATAGCTGATAGTTTACATAACGGTAGAAAATTACAAATTATAAAATAACTTAAATACAATATTAAAGCAAAAACTATAACTCGAAACAAATTGGAAATAGACTTTTTATGCCAAACATAACTTTGAATATATGAAATTCATCCTCATAACCTGTTACAGATCTGTTTACCTCTAACACTAATGAGAGTTTGTACAACTGTTTAAAGTATTCGTAATGATACAGAAGTACAATAGATTTAATGTGTAACTAAGAAAAAAAATTAGTTTAGTGAATACTTAAAAATAATACAATGTACCTGAATAAATATCTAAACGAATGTATCAACATTCAGTTGTAAGCTTACTTTACAAAAGTTTTCTAATACGTATAAAAATATAGATGTATATAAGAACAATATTCGGGATCAAATAAGTATACAAATAGTTATATAAAAACAAGATATATTTATTATTAGCTTACAACACTTTTGGCTAAATAACATCAACGTTTGCTAATTCCTTAAATATGCCAGGTATAATATTTCAGGACATTCAATCTTGTACATAATATTTTTTGCAGCCTTTTCCCATAGCTAGGGTACGGCTCTTTCTTTTATCAAAAAGTGGCCAGCTCTTCTCTAATTGATATAGGAGATTTGATTTGTTTATACATCTTGTTGTTGTTAGAATTCATTAAGCTACAAGTCACTTGTTGTCTGTCTAGATTTATGTGAGTAGAATAGTACCTTTACTCAATTTGTTTCTGTGATTATTTTGTCATGATAAAATTATGTAAGCGTATTGTAGCCAGTACTACCGTCACAACTTCATCAGCATCTACATCTAGTGAACGCTTGTAAATCCTCTATCGAGATACTAAAATATCAAATCCACACTTGATTATGGGGCGTACCCTACTTCGTATGCAATTAAAAACTTTTTAATTTGTGATAAGCATATATCTTCTTGCATAAGCCACGTATGGACACTGAGGATACGCTTTATCACCAACAAAAACTAAAAGTACTAAGCGTTCACCAATATCACATGTGATAAAAAGTTTAGTTCATCCTATTCTATAGCTTTTCTAATCGGACTGGTTGCAAAGATACCACTATCACTCCGATGATCCTCAGCACCAACCTTTATCAAAGCAAATTTACAGGCATTCTTATAGACTTCAGTGAAATTCAAGCCTATGATGACCCTTCTAGTCAAAAAATTTTGACCCGCTGTAAGAATGTGCCTTCATCAATTAAACAGGAAGTAGTTAGTAACTATTTCCAAATAAACTTGGGAACAAAGAAAATAATGAAGGAGTACCTGCATAATAACTTTTTTTTTATCAATCGCATCAGTACGATTTGGAAAATCAATTTACAATTTTTAAAAACCCTAATCCGATACAATTTTATCTTATTGACAAGGGGGCTAAGGGGGAGGACGAGAGTGAGTTAAAGTTGAGGGAGATGTGTGGAACGAGCCTCAAAAGTTAATATATAATGTGGGAAGGTAAATATATATCTATACCTACATCAGGTTGTTTGTGTCAGATATTCCATACAAACCCCCTAAAGCTCACTACAACCTCCCACAGACACCCTCACTCACTCTTGCTGCCCTCACAGAATAAGCTAAAATTTCATCGTTTTCTTCATTATTTTGACTTACCTCACTTTTTTCAGACCTATTACCTCTCTTCTTTCACAATTTAGCGGCTCAGTGCCTTGTATATAAATTGTATATTAGGTCTTTAGATGTATGATCATTTCACTAAAAAATGATAGTTATTTCGAGAATTTTTGCTGTCACACTTCCATACTTTTGCGAATTAAGAAGTGTTCTATCTCTATGCTCGAGTCTTGATGAATAGATTGACCGTTGTGTCATTAAATAAGTATTTGGTAGCAGAGCGTGGTTTCGAGGACCACCATTTCTCGGAATCACCTTTTACATTAACTGTTTCTATTTTTTCATCAGTAATAAATGGTACAGTTGTACTTTTTTACTTTGTACTAAGCGAGATTGCCTTGGTGAGGTAACATTTTATACTTTTGAAGCATAATGTCGGTGTTGTTCTTTTTTCCTCGTTGGCTGCGAGGAGAGCATGAAAGGTTTGTGCTAGCTATTTTCTGGTTGGTGTGTTTTCACCGTACTAACTTGGCCAGTCGTGATCACCTGCAGTCATCAGCAGCAAGTCGATGAGATGGGAAGTAAGGGGTGGGAACGAAATGTAAAAAAAGTAGGTAACTGATCTATTACTCGCTCTCTCTCTTTTTCTACGCAATGCTGGTATTCATTTTTAGAAATTTTTCAAACACTGTTTTGATTGCACCTTTACTTCGATTAAGCAAATTCTCTCGAGACTACCATCTTCTATCGCCCAGTATATTGCCTATTTGTTTCGTTCTTAAGAAACTTTTGAATGCAAATGATTGTTCGCTCAAGAAATTTTATTGTGTTGTCCCATATACAATTATTAGTGGACTTCCTTATTTTTAGTGACTCGAACACTATATACCCTCACGAAATCCATGGCGTGGCTGTGTGGCTTCGTGTTCGCATAGTATAGGCACTAAACATATCCACGCGTTTGTAGTGTGCTGCGAATCACTGGAATTTTGTTGCACTCGATCATCTGCTTCACTGTGTGCCGTGGTAGTGCAGTTTCGAATCTTACCCGCACACACACAAATTAGGAAGAATTTGTGTGCCCTTGAGTTTGCATAGGCAATAAACGTATTCAAACGCTTATAGTGCGCTGCAAATCTTTTTTCTTTGTGTTATGATCGTTTTTGCTGGTATTGCTGTGTGCTGTGGTTCCTCAGAACGGTTTTACCCATACACACACATATTTTAATTAGTTTTCTTATGTCGTAATAGCGCAGATTAGTCTACTACCTGCATATCGAGACATAATGAACATTTGTGATCTGAAGTGTTCGCATAGGCACATGTTCGCTTTCGTCGTGTTCTGCGAATTACTTTTGCATTATTTTTCGATCACTTTTGCATCGTCTGTCAATCATAGTCCTAGTGGATCATTTTTTCATCGCTTTCCAATTGTAGTCATAGTAAATCTTTTATATTGTATTGAGGCAGTGCAGATTCTATCTCCATTAACATGCGTACACTAGTTTATTCGCTATGTGTTGCAGTACCGCATTTAAGTTCTTGCCCGCACTCCTACTTAAAATCGTCGTACTTTTATGTAAATTATGATCGCATAGGCACTTAACCTACGTTGGTTGTGTGCTACGAGCCACGCTTGCAATTTCCTTCGATCGTAAAATTGGAAAATCTTTTAATGTGTGTCGCGGTCGTGCAGTATTAAACTTTTGCCTACACACCTATACAAGCTCAAAGCCTTTTGTGTTGTTTGTGAACGCATAGGCACTTCTATCCACGTTGGTTTTGTACCGCAAGCCATGCTTGCAATCTCCTTCGATCATAGTCATCGTAAATCTTTCAATGCGTGCCGCGGTAGTGCAGCTTAAACTCTTACCCGTACACCTTCACAAAATCGTCATATTTTTATGAAGTTTGTGATCGCATAGATACGTCGATCCTAGTAGTTGTATGCTGTGATTCACGTGGTATTTCTTTGGATCATATATCATTTTGCTATGTGTTGTGGTAGTGCAATATGCTAACTGCAAAGTAGTTGGAGTCGAAGTATACACCACTTCATCCTCCTCTATTAAAATCATCTTTCTCTACTCTCCTCCCAAGGACGATCCTAACCTCCAATGCATGACCTCGCTGTTTGACTCCAACATTCCTACGATTTTGGCTGGCGATTTAAACGCCAAGCACAAATTATGAGGATACAAACACGAAAATCCTAAAGGTCGCTCTATCCTCAATTACTTGCGTAATCTCAACATTAACATTGAGGGTCCGAGTGAATCGACTCACTATCCTAGCTCTCCAGACCAAGACCCAGACATCAAAGACGTATTCCTAAAGAAAAACTTAACCATCCCTACGGAACCATGAGCCTCTCCAGACCTTCCTTGCAACCATAATTTAGTCTACCTAGAGATTCCTAAGTCCCTCCTTACCATACCCGTTACCACCATCCACGTGGACTGAGTCCACCTTGTGTATAACCTTGAATTATTTCCATTTAAATGTCGTCTCATCTGATCCCAAACGGAACTCGACATAGCAGTTGACGAATTTACAGATGAACTTAACAGGTGCACACAAGAAGCCACGACAACAACTACAGCTCCCCAACACACACTCAAACTCCCTTGCGACCTTATGCGTCTCATCAAGGAGAAGAAGAAAGTTCAGAAACTCTGGCAAAAATGAAGAACCCCCGAACTTAAAGTACACCTAAACTGCCTAAAGGGAAATCAAATCTCAAGTCTACGAACTCCGAAATAGGGAATTTAACAAGTTCATAGCCAAAGCAGAGTCCCGCTCAAGAAATTTCTGCGAGATCGTTAAAAAACTTTACAACAAACGGCCTCCTTCCCCCAACCTTAGCGTTGAAGAACTAGCGCATGAACACCCACAAATCAACCACACGGTGCAGCAACAGGTCCTTGACAATCCAGATTTTGAATACTGCACACCCTTTAAAATCAGAAGCATTATCCACTACCTAAAAACTCGCAGAGCCCTTGGCAGAGAAGGTATTTCCAACATCATCTTGAAAATCCTCTCTCAAAAATTTATCACGAGGATCTGCAACATCACCAACGCCGTGATACGCCTTTGTATTTTCCAAGTGCGTAGAAACAGGCTACGGTCATCTGCTTCCCAAGCCGGGAAAACCCCTCAGCAATCCCTCGAGCAACAGACCCATTAGTTTACTCTCCTTACCCAGTTAAATCACCGAAATCACCATTCTTACCTGCCTAAACAAGCACGCCACGGAAAACAATATCCTTTTAGACGTGCAGTACGGTTTTAGAGCCGGACATTTGGCTGTACACCAGCTTCTGAAAGTCACTGAAGACCTCTCCAATAGCTTCATCCACAAAAACTTTATCGCGATAGCTTTCCTAGATGTACAGCAGGCCTTCGACAGAGTTTGTCACGAGGGCCTCCTGTACAAGCTTATTCAGTTAGGTTTCCCACCCAGATCCCACCATCGCCGCACTCGCAAACCTCCAACCCGGGCGCTTCAACCTTATACCATGTTCATGCGCTCTCACACAGAATCCTGAGGATCCCATAAATATTTTAGGTCTTCAATTCCCCATGCTTCCATCGGATGCATCTCTATAATCTCGCCAAATAACAGCGACTTTAATTCGTACTCTCCCTTCAGAAGCACCCATCTGTCCGGCGTATTCTTTACGGCCTCAACTCCATACAACACTTACACTAATCACAAGTACGCTTCCAATTACACAATACACATTGGACTTACACATTAACACACACATACAATAACATCAAATTTAATCTTCCCTAACTCTATTCCGGTGCAAGCCAAGATTCGAGCTTCGCCCAGATGCGTTAGAGCCCCTCCTCTCATCCCTTTGAGAGCAAGATGGTCGCCGGAATTCTCCGTTATTTTCCTTCTTCCCTTTTCTCTTATGTCGTTTTGTCTTCTAGGGAAGTTGTCCTTACGGATCTGTTCCATGCGAGGAAGTTAGTTTTTAGTTGGTAGGCACACCGGGTGAATCCGACATTACCAACGGATTAACTGAGGTGTCTATTAAGATTTTCCCCTCCTCGCTCCATCGAACAAAAAAACAAAAAGGTAGTGCAGTGTATACTTCGACTCCAACTACTTCGCAGTTAGCATATTGCACTACTTTAACACATAGCAAAATGATATATGATCCAAAGAAATACCACGTGAATCGCAGCATACAACTACTGGGATCGACGTATCTATGCGATCACAAACTTCATAAAAATATGACGATTTTGTGTAGGTGTACGGGTAAGAGTTTAAGCTGCACTACCGCGGCACGCATTGAAAGATTTACGATGACTATGATCGAAGAAGATTGCAAGCATGGCTTGCGGTACACAACCAACGTGGATAGAAGTGCCTATGCGTTCACAAACTACACAAAAGGCTTTAAGCTTGTATAGGTGTTTAGGCAAGAGTTTAATACTGCACGACCACGACACACATTAAAAGGTTTTCCAATTTGCGATCGAAGGCAATTGCAAGCGTGGCTCGTAGCACACAACCAACGTAGGTGAAAGTGCCTATGCGATCATAAACTACATAAAAGTACGACGATTTTAAGTAGGAGTGCGGGCAAGAATTTGAATTCGCTACTGCAACACATAGCGAATAAACTAGTGTACGCATGTGAATGGAGATGGAATCTGCACTGCCTCAATACACTATGAAAGATTTACTATGACTACAATTGGAAAGCGATGAAAAAATGATCCACTAGGACTATAATTGACAGACGATGCAAAAGTGATCGAAAAATAATGCAAAAGTAATTCGCAGAACACGACGAAAGCGAACATGTGCCTATGCGAACACTTCAGATCACAAATATTCATTATGTCTCGATATGCAGGTAGTAGACTAATCTGCGCTATCACGACATGAGAAAACTAATTAAAATATGTGTGTGTATGGGTAAAACCGTTCTGAGGAACCACAGCACACAGCAATACCAGCAAAAACGATCATAACAAAAAGAAAAAAGATTTGCAGCGCACTATAAGCGTTTGAATACGTCCATTGCCTGTGCAAACTCAAGGGCACACAAATTCTTCGTAATTTGTGTGTGTGCGGGTAAGATTCGAAACTGCACTACCACGGCACACAGTGAAGCAGATGATCAAGTGCAACAAAATTCCAGTGGTTCGCAGCACACTACAAACGCGTGGATATGTTTAGTGCCTATACTATGCGAACACAAAGCCACACAGCCACGCCATGGATTTCGTGAGTGTGGATAGAGTTCGAGTCACTAAAAATAAGGAAGTCAAACAATAATTGTATGTGGGACAACACAATAAAATTTCTTGAGCAAACAATCATTTGCAACCGAAAGTTTCTTAAGAACGAAACAAATAGGCAATATACTGGGCGATAGAAGATTGTAGTCTCGAGAGAATTTGCTTAATCGAAGTAAAGGTGCAATCAAAACAGTGTTTGAAAAATTTCTAAAAATGAATACCAGCATTGCGTAGAAAAAGAGAGAGAGCGAGTAATAGATCAGTTACCTACTTTGTTTACATTTCGTTCCCACCCCTTACTTCTCATCTCATCGACTTGCTGCTGATGACTGCAGGTGATCACGACTGGCCAAGTTAGTACGGTGAAAACACAACAACCAGAAAATAGCTAGCACAAACCTTTCATGCTCCCCTCGCAGCCAACGAATAGCAAATGATTGTCGCTCTATCCTCGAATTTCACTGAAAAAGAACAACACCGACATTATGCTCCAAAAGTATAAAATGTTACCTTACCAAGGCAATCTCGCTTAGTATAAACTAAAAGAGTAGAACTGTACCATTTGTTAATTAAAAAAAAAATTGAAACAGTAAATGTAAAAGGTGATTCCGAGAAATGGTGGTCCTCGAAACCACGCTCTGCTACCAAATACTAATTTAGTGACACAACGGTCAATCTATTAATCGAGACTCGAGCATAGAGATAGAACACTTCTTAATTTGCAAAGGTATGGAAGTGTGACAGCAAAAATTCTCGAAATAACTCTCATTTTTTAGTGAAATGATCATACATTCAAAGACCTAATATATAATTTATATACAAGGCACTGAGCCGCTAAGGTGTGAAAGAAGAGAGGTAATAGGTCTGAAAAAAGTGAGGTAAGTCGAAATAATGAAGAAAACGATGAAATTTTAGCTTATTCTGTGAGGGCAGCAAGAGTGAGTGAGGGTGTCTGTGGAAGGTTGTGGTGAGCTTTCGGGAGTTTGGCAAGATATTTCGACGTCCAATGGCTCTAAAATGAACTGGTAAGATGAACTCTTTCTTGACTGAAGTTTCCAGCAAATATGACTGCCTGGATACCTGAATGTGATCTTTTCTGGCCTGCGGTTGTAGCATCAGACTAATCAGGAGAAAAACTACAACGTCTAAAGTGTTGGAGCTACTTGTACAGCTCTTCCCTAACGTCTCCTGGTTTTACGTCGAAGATGGTTATGTCTTAAGCACGTTCTTTTTCTGCAGAGCTCAGTCGTTTTGGTAATGTAAGCTGCGTAGATTGGTTTGTGATGCTTGCCCATTGGAGACTGTCGCATTTGCTGAAGTTTATTTTTCCTTCATAGCTGTTAGGTTCACCTAGTGCTGACCTTGGAAAGGATCGGTGATTCCTGGTTGAATGCTTATATTTGAGAAGGTAATATAGGGTCGTCGGTCTCCGGGGCTCCTAGGCTTGCAACAAAAAACTCTGCTCGTGACGTCTACCATTGAATGACTGACTTGGTTTTATAGTGGTCGGCTTTATATAGTCTTTTAGTCGACGAATCGTTGCCGGAAATGGAAGTTAAAATGTATTTGTTGGCAAGGAAGTTTAACCTTCTATGGCTCTTAACAGAACTAATAAGATTGATGGTTAAGTAGGGAACGTAAATATTTATAATGGCCCTGAAAGGGGCCAGTGGTAAAACATCCAGCTATTCCTTATTATTATTCTTTATGATATAAAGCTGGCTGTGAATAGCTTGACCATTACTCTCAGAGTCTCAGCGTACGGAGACCGTGATGGAGGAAGATACGCCGCTAACCAGGGAATATTTCGTCTTTGGGTCGATAACTAACCGCTCATCGTTAGTCGGGAAATCGGGCCTGGAGAATACCTTCTCTGTGGGTATGCCGTTAAAACAGCCACTGAGAAGGAGGCCGTTGTGGCTGCTTGAACTCCTCAGGGTTGTATTCCCTGGCTTACAGTTGTAGTAATATCTGCTCTGGTAGCCCCAGGACTGTTGAAAGAATGGCCATGAAATCCCAAAATGCTAGAGCAAATTGTGCTCTAGCTAAAAACGTCTCCTGGTATTTCTCCGGAGACGTTAGCATTTTTTTTATTGGTGGTACTCGCCAATCTTGGTGGTTCAGGATGGAGTTCGACGAAAGTCGCTTGTACATTGAAGAACAATGATATCATTAGCTGGGATACCCAGCGGTACAACTCCCCGCTCTATGCTTCATGCGCCGTCGGTGATTGACTGCGGTATTCGATACTTTGCTCAGACATATAATAACCAGACTTATTCTATTCTATTGCAGGTATTTTTGACTTCAATTTCATACCACCTAGCGGATCCTACTGAACTGAAGTGAAAAGCTAGCGTATTTCTTACAAAACTTTGAGCTTAATTATTGCTATTCTTATTGAATTTTCAAGATAAAAACCATACCCAAACCATTTAGAAAGTGTTAAGAATTGGTATGCAAAATTTTAACATGATTGGTTGAGTAGTTTTTGCGGTTAGTGATTAAAATGGTTTTAGCGACTTTGCTTTATACATTAGTAAGATCATAGAGCTGAAACTAGCCTCACGCTGAAGTAGCTTTATTGAGAACGAATCAGTCTTAAGGGACTTGAAGCTTAAAGATACTTTTCATTGTCTTAATCCATTGGGAAACGTAATATATGGTTGCGATTCTCTCATACGCAATCCCTACAAGTTTTTACCTCACATAATCCCTTTGGATTTTTTAAGCCGTGAAAGGCTTCCAGGCTTGGGAAACTTTTAAAAATTGTGTGTCAAAGTAATAGAAACTTTTTTTATCAATTTTCAAGGTAGCTTAGGTAAGAGCTCAAAAAAAGGTATAAATTTTTTGCCTATTTTTAATATATACGCGTCCATACGTATATGATGGAAACTCTTTATTTTTTAAGCCTGGTAGACCTTTACAGCTTCCAAAATTTAGAAAAATGAGATCTAGAAGTGATAAAAACGCATTAAATTTAATTTTAAGGTGACACAAGAGCCTGAAAAAAAGTTATTAATTTTTTCTGAGGATTCATGTATACGCTTAAATACGTATCTACGGAAAACTCTTCATTTTCCAATCCTAGAAATTTTTCACGGATGAAAAAACTTGAAGGGATTGCGGATAGAAAATTTGCAATCATATATAACAGTTCCTAATAAGCTCAGACAATATAAAATATTTTTAAGCCCCAGGAACCCTCAGGGCTAATTCGTCCCTAGTGAAGCTACTCCGGCGTGAGACTAGTTTCAGCTCCATCCTGTATGAGTATAAAAATATATGTGTGTGTACGAATGTATTTAGCAATATTCCTGGATTCCTTTGAACAATTTTTATAAGCTTCGGATTATTATCTTTCTTTATTAGTAGTCTGGGAGGCAGCAGTAAAAAACATGTCAAATCTAACCGCTTACAAAAGGTGGTGGAATTAACTATTGGACAAAAGTATGCAACATTTTCACTCGTCCGAGAGTCTGGAAAGCGCAGGGCACGATAATGTTATAAACATATAAGAATTTCCGTTCAACTACTGAATATGACCGTCTATAAAATTTTGGCAGTACATATTTTATGTAAAATTAATAACAAAAAACCATTTCTTATGTGGGTGGGGTAAAACGGTTCTTTCACGACGGTAAAGATGTGTTTATGACCGGACTTATTTAAAGTAAGGTCTTAACTGTTTTATTTAAGTATCATTTGTGGGTCTCCTAGGATTCGGCTCGCGGACTTGATTTTTTTTTTTTTAGCACAGTGAAAATCTTTATTTAAACAATATGGATAATTTTAATTAATGTATTTCTTTATTAAAACAGGTAAAAATAATTTATTCTTTCAAACACAATTTACTTGGGTCACTTTATCAAGGTTCAGCGTTCATTATGTTACTGATAAATAACTTACATCTATCACTAATTGTTGTTACTGCTGCTTCGGAGTTCCCTAATGCTTCGTGCAGTAATTTCCAGTGCTTTCTTAATCTACACGAATGAGTTCGCGGACAGTAAGATGTTGCGGTTTTTGCATTATTCTCTGCTATCACTGGAGCCACTTTCGGTGGGCCTACTTTGTTGTACTTCACTCGTCAGCGTAGTCAGATACTATTGATATTCTCGAAATTAGCCCGAGTTGCGTCAGCCAAAACGTTATGCCTTAAGTGTATAAGGTATTCGCGAGTCGTGGGAGTTAAGAGTAGACTAAAACTTTAGGGAACAAGTAATAAACGTAAAAAAAAGCGATTTTTTCTCTTGATGGTGCGTTTTTATAGCGTCAGAGCAAGTTAAAGAGGACTTTGGTTCAATTAGGTCTACCAATGAGCGATGCTTCTGCAGACTGCGTTGACAGCAAAACAGTAGGCTTGCACGATGATGTTACATGTTATGATTTCTGGTATAAGGAAATAACAATACAACAGTACCAATCGCATTTTTCTGATAAGTGTGATTGAGTTTTTTGGATCAGTGATGATGAAAGCTTGCATCAGCAATAAAAAAACGCCAAGTACAAGTTTAAATGTGACCAATATGTTTTTAAATTTCGCAATTAATCTTTATGGGGATTTTACAATTATTTTAGAGTATAATGGAATAATGTGGTAATTACAATTTTTAAATTTGTATACATTATTAGAGATAGACAATCAATGCGCAAGTAAGCCTTTCATTTATACATACAATATTATATATGCCCTCATACATGTAACTTTCAATCTCATATATACATGCATTCTTACAAGGAGGCTGACCGCATTATACGTCACCATATGATGAAACACTCACCTTAAAGCTTATACACACACGTATATAAGTGACGTATGAGCTTCACTTGCCTCATAAGCTTGCTGTATACACACAATACATCTTGTATGAATTTTTACGGATTAATTGCCTTTTTACTTATAGTATAATTCGTCCGTATCAACTTGGTATGTAACACCTCCTTTCTTAGATCGTTGCCGCCCTTGGAAACTACAGATCGATTGAGAATTTACACAAGTCGATGAGACGAATTATCACAATATCGTTTTAGCTGTAAATTCTTTTTTTTCTCTTATTGTTGGGAAACTAATTGATCAATTATCATACACTACTGCTTTTATGTTAAAGCAGTGTTGGTACGAAGTTGTTTAGTAAAAATGCTTGCATTAGGTAGTAATTACCTTGCATGTTGTTTATACATATATATATTTTTTTTTTCGGTTTGTTAGTTTAATGATTGAAGTATTAAATTGATGATGTAGTTAGAATCTTTTCCCAGTGACATGCAGTAATAAAGCGTTGATAACGTCTACTAATACTGTAGGATTGTGGTTCATACACTACTAAAGAAAAGGTAAAGGAAGAGGAGAGGAGCGATGTGATTAAGTTTTTTATTGCTGGTTACTTTGTACACTGTCTTGGCTTAGAATCAAATTCTTAAAGTAGCTCTGGAAATGAAATATCATATTAATAATATACATAATTACTAAATGTCTATGTGAATTTTTTTTTTTTTTCATGAAAATTGATGTTATATTCTTGACGAGGGTGTTTATATACTACTTTGAGTCAGATACTTAAAGAATATGACCTAGTACCGGCGATCAGTAATCATCTATTGCTCTATCGGGAATTAGTGGTACTTGATTTTTTACAACTTATCGTACTCTTTTTGGAGTTTTATGTTAATTTATAAAAATTTGACGCTCATTAGATCTACTTGATTAAATTTTATATACGAATTGTAGAAAGTTAGTGGATTTCTTTTTTAATTTTAAAATGTATCTTAATGAAATTCAAGCAATGACTATTGAAACAATTAAATTTTTTATTAGGGTTCCAAAAACTATTGCTGTATAACAATAGTTGACTTGTTTTTTTAATGCGATATCTTTTAAAGTTTCCTCCATTCTAGTTACCGCTATTGCGTCATTTGATTCTGCCCATTTATTTACATCGGTTTTTTCTTCCTCTTGTAGGTCAAGAGTAAAGTCATTATTGCCAATTTTGATTGATTTTATATCAGGAAGGTATGATAAATTTGCTAAACTGTATGGAAGCTCTGATCTATTGCTGTAAGTCTCTGTCAATTCCAGTGTTGTCACACCATACAGGGTATAGCCAGGAGCATGAGCAATATAATTACTGTTGATCGTTAGTATTTCCGTTCCTTGTAATTTAATTTCAGTTGATTGTGTGGTTGAAGGATTATTTTCGCACAATATTTGGCAATTGTCGCAGTATTTTATGCAGAGTACAACTATTGTTCGGTGATTTTTAGTCTTATCCAATAAATTTCTGTTGACTTACATAATGCTATTTTATAAGTTTTTAATGCTTCTATTGATGGACTTATAAATAAAGAGAATTTGCAAGGATTATTTATATTTTCTTCAGCAATAGGCATATCTGATCGACAGTATAAAATCTTCTTATTTTTAAAGCAATCATTGAGGAATCTTTCGTCGGTACGGGAATAATTTTGAAGATTATTGCTTACTATCAAGTTACTATGTTGGGGCTCAATGCTGACACATCTTTTCAAATCTGAGTGTAAATTTCTCGGAACTGGAATCGAGTGCATAGTATAATTACTCAATTGTACTTTAACTATCAGCGAAAAACTAAGTTTAACTGCTAATCTTCCTTCTATTACTACTGCGTTTGTTTTGGACAGTGCATGCAAGCATTTAAGTGTTACAATTAAGTCGTCCCAAGGTTGTATATGCTCTTTTTTATATGAATTAATTTCATTACAAATTTTTGATCGTTGTTCATTTTGTATCATTAGTGGATGTAAGTGTTCTTGTGACGTGCTTTCCACTGCACTGATAAGTGTTCTATAAGAATTTATTATAAAAAAAAGGGATTTTTCGAAAAAGTTAGTCCATTCTAATGCTTTGATTTTATACTCAATTTTTCTATTATCATTATCCAATCAGCATGCTTCTTCAGTCGAACTTACCAATTTTTTTAGTAACTGTTTCATTATGTCTTTCATTTTTCTCTAATTCTATATGTATTTTTTCGAGATTAAAGCGTACAATATAAGTCTGTTTTGCTTCTAAATATGATATTGTTTATGTTGAGTTGTAAAAATTATATCCGTATTTATTTTGTCTCGATCATCTGTATCCATAAATCCGACGAATTTTTTAAAATCCACCCCACGAATTCTAGTGGTGCTCGTCTTATTATCATATGGCTAGGAGTAACGTTTACTATATTGTTAGAGTTTGTTTCTTCACTATGTATTTGTATTTCAGATGAAAAAAATAGTTTTAAATCTTCATATGTTGATTTTGTTTAACGAATTATATTATGTAACGTGTATCTAGGTATTAAATTCTTGCTCTATTGGTTTTTAAGTACTCTAGTACAATGTTTAAATACAGTATCTAGTTGTTCATGGTGTAGTTGAGTTTGGTTTTCAATACTACAAAAATCTAACGTAATAGTAACGTGACATTTGGTACGAATTAGTCTGACTTTGTTAGTGTACTCGTGATATATACCTGGATTATTTACTGAAAGCACGTCGTCATAAAGATTTGCAGGTATCTCTTTCTTGATTTTTACAATACTAGGCCTTAGCGTTAGCAGAAACAGAAGGGCAATATTTTTAGTCAACATATTGATCGGATAAATCTGCAACAACAAAATAATTAAATTTTTTTTTTTTTATAGGTTGCAGCGTTTTACTTTGTCAATATGTTTGTTAATTATTCTTCTATTTCCTGATTTTAATATGACATTATTATTACAATGTATGTCTTTAATTTTAAAAATTCCGTTATAAAATTTATCTAATTTTCCTTTCGGGGGTTTTTTGAGCACACATGTCATACTGTCATTCCAACTTCCAAGTTTTGTGGCTTTGACTTATTGTCATAACCTGATTTTGTATTTTGCTTTAATATTTGAAGTCTATTACGAGCTATTGCTTGGATTGTACGTAAACAGCAGGCAAGGTCACTATCATATGAACTGTATGTTTTAAGTTGGAATTGGTCTGGGAGTGGATGTAGAGAATGTGCCTGTCTACCAAAGACAAGATCGAAAGGTGCAAAGCCTGTTGCTAAATGAACTGAAGTGTTATACTCATGCATTGCAAAGGAAACCATTTCATCCTAGTCATTTTCATTTTTAGCGTTAGTTCTCAAAAAAATGTTTAACATAGCGTGGCTTCTCTCTAACGAACCATTTGACTGTGGGTGAAATGCACTAGTGAGAGCTACTCATAGTATCCATGAATTTTTGATACTTCTGTCAATACTTGATTAATGAATCTTTTTGATCCGTCACTGAGAAAAATTCTGGGAATGTCGAAAGTTAAAGTTAAATATCTTGATAACACATCGGCACATTTACATAACATTTCTGTCTTCTTGGGTTAGATAAGAGTATGCCTTAAAAGAAATTTTTACTGTAAAGGGAAGGTAACTTAATTCTTTGTATAAAATTGATGACATTTATTTTCTAGAGAGATTATTAATGAGTTCATCTTTTCTAGAAATGCGAGTAGTGTTAACTTCCTTTACTGATATAGCGTTTGCAAGATTTTTCAAGTATGCTCGAAAAACGCTAAGCTTTATTTCGTTATTAAATTTATTATTCACGACTAGTGAAAGTATGAAGCGGCTTCAGTTTTTTTGTAGTGATAACGTCTCATAATTTTAGTTAAACATGTAATAATCCTTCTTTCGATATAACTTCTGTATCTGATAGTAGTTTATTGTTTATTAATTTTAAATCTACAGTTTCAGAGATAAAATGGATGTAATTTTTCTTGGGATAAGTTAAATTTTTGCGAGTACTTAGAAATGTTAATTTATTTGCTTTATCAGTTGTATTAGATGAATTTCTAGCAGGGCTTATTTTTCCAGCAGGAAATTATTTTCTTGGTATCGTAATCAGTTTAATTTTTTATGTTTTCCGATTGAGATTGGCTATCGTCTCTGTCTTTACTACTATTTTATTTAATAGGTTGTCAAATCGCAATCGTGTCGCAATATCGCGTTTGCAATGAATTTATGTATTGTTTTATTGATCTTTTCATGTACTGTAGTAAGAGAAATTGAATTTCAAGGTGACAATGAAAGTGAATTTATTTGTTTTCGATTTTAGTAACTGCCGTCATGACGTTTGGTAGGGGATGTAGGTAAAGATAGTATTTCTTCAAGAATGCTGTTACTTGGTATTTCAGTTTTCTTATCATAACTGTCCCACCATGATGAGTTTTGACTCGATTATTTAATAAATCTTTCTTTGTTGCCTTCTTATTTACTGTAAGTATTAATTCTTAAATCAGATAAATGCTCCTTTTTTTCATTTGTGTGGTTTACTCAATCTTTTATGGAGCGTCGAAAAGTAGATTAAAATTTTGGTTCTATTGTAGTTATACATAAAGTTTCTTTGTCAGAAAGTTTTCTTCTGGTTGAAATGTTACACATTTTTTTTACGTTATTGGCTAACGATGTACTGGGTTCGATCGGAATATCAGTTCATATTGGCGAAAAACCTACATTTTTTAAAATTCTCTCTTCAATTTTACTGATTTCCGAATTTTCATCACTTATCTTTTCCATCAAATTCCGAGGGGTCCCTTCTGCATATGAATTTATTAAGCTTGTCATAAATGACCGTTCATATAATGGGATTAGCACGTCAGATTACGGGTCACTAAACTATGAAGTAGACGCGGTGTTAGGCTCAGGTGACGACTTTTTTATTTAAATTCTTGGTGTTTGTTTTTCGTCTCACTTTCAATTTTAACGCTATTGTAGGTGCATTTAATTCACTTTATCTACGTTTCATACCTCGAGGTACTTTTAGTAGTATATCTCTAGGTTTTTTTTTTTTTTTTACTCTAGGTGCTGGTTGCATGTTGTTAATTGTATTGAAATGAGATTGATTGGTTTTTGTTATATTTTGGCGAGCTATTGTAGTTTTAGTTTGTTTAGGTTTTATAGGTAACAAACAAGTTTTTAATGATATTTCTTCGTCTGAAGAAATATATTCATCGCTTTTGTCTTTGTTCAATTCTATTGGATTTCTTTATAAGGCGTCTGCGTAAGTATTTAGTCTACCAGATTTGTATTTATAAGTATAGCTATAACCACGACGTCTTGCTCTTTATCTATTCAGCCTACTTATGGAATCTTTGATAGACTCAATCCAAGATAGTTTTTCATGATCTCCGTAAGCCGTGATTTTCTGCTATATAAATAATGTCGAAAATCTTGAACTGCTACAATTACCGCTGAACATTTTTTTTCCATATTAGAATAATTTTTTTCAGCTTTATTTAGTGTTTTTGACATGTAAACAATTGGGCGATCTTTTTCTGGTTCCCCTTGGCCTAATACGGCGTTAATATCAATATTAGATGCGTGTGTTGTTAACATGAATGTCTTATTTAAATCAACGCAAGCTAACACAAGTACTTTGCATAATGTTCTCCTTAATTCTTCAAAGCTTTTTTGCTGAGTATCTGTCTACTCAAATTTCTTACCTTTTTTAAACAAGGACGTTAACGGCTCTGCAATTTCTGAAAAATTTTTGACAAAACGACGACAACAGTTTGCTTATCTTTAAAATTATCTAACATTCATTTGATTTTTTAGTTTCGGAAATTTTTCAACAGCTTCTAACTCTTTGAATCTGGTTTGACTCCGTAACTACCTATTTTATATCCGTAATAAATCACTTCAGGCATTTACAATTTACATTTGTCGAGTTGTAATTTAAAGTTTGAATTCGCAAGTTTTTCAAATAAATGACTGATTTTTGTCACACGATCCCTCAAAGTTTTTGAACATACAATTATGTCATCAAGAAATACAAATAACTTAATGCTTTGCAGTCCTGACAAAATTACGTTCATTCAATGTTGAAATGTTGCAGGTGCGTCATTTCTACATATTCATAACGACCAATAAGTGTGCTAAAAGCAGTTTTATGTCTATCTGCGGGGTCAACTTCTATTTAATGAAATTCACTGGCTAATCAAAAACGGAAAAGTAATTTGAGCCTTCAATTTGCTCTAATATTTCAGTAATGTTTGGTAGTGGATAAGCATCAGGGATGATTTTTTCGTTTAGTTTACGGCAATTTATTACTCATCTGTATCTTTTTGTTCCATCAGGTCCTGGTTTCTTGATTACATATCGGTACATAAGGAAGTACGAGGAGCCGGGTCGCCTGGAATGTAAAATAAGTAAACGTTATTTTTTATAATTTTTCTTATTTCTGATAGACTAGCCTTTAAGTGATAAGGTCTTTTCATCGTATCCATTATACATTTAATGCGATTTTTTATCTCGTTTAAATCGCTTCGAAGTCAGTGTCAAAAAAGTCTTCAGATTCCATGACATCAAAAGGCTCAAGCTCTTGTGCAGGGATTTCTATTTTTTTCAGCTCATCTTTTGTGTTTATAGCTATTGTACAACAGTGACCTTCTTTGCAATCTACTACCCCCTCGCCTATATACACTCCGCGTACGGTAGTAATTCTACGCAAATAAGCTTGGCTGGTGATCTTATTTTTAGTTGGTAATTTAATAACTACTCTTGTTCTGGCTGGTAAATTGTAACTTCTTATTTTATTAACTTTAAATCCTTGAGAATTATGATAAGTAGTATTGCGTGGAAGTGTGGGTATTTGATCTTCGTCATGATATAGAAAAATAAATTTTTCAAAAGTTGATTCGAAATTTTGTTTAGTTTTCAGTCTTATGGGTTTTTCTTGATTTTTAATTAATTTTAGAGAGTTGATTTTATGATCTCGATGATAAAAAGGTACAGGTTCAATTGGTCTGCTTCCTATTATTAATGCATTTAATCCGGAATCGATTCTAGCGTTTTCTTGAGTAATAAACGTTTCTCCTAAAGTATGTACATTATTTATTGGCAATTCTGGACTCTTAACGTGAAAACCGTGATCTGTATCAAAAATTTTTACTGTAACAGTACCTGGAGTGTTTATTTTCTGTGGAGCTATTTCTTTTAGTTCAAGTGTACTGTCTTAATTTTTTTTGTACCGTTGCTTATTGCGTTTTAACTCATGACATTTACTTCTGCACCTGAATCTACTGTAAACATTTTCGAATCTTTCCGAAATGTTTTGCAATGTAACTTAACTGCTAGCGAATTGCCTATTGCTCTTGCTCGGAAAGCTCTGTAGATTTCTTTGTCATTATTGATTTTGGACGCAGGATCGGATTCAAACTCGCAGTCGCGACCAAACGGCTAGTCTCGTTTTCGTTTTTTGGTGAGTTAAGGCGAGAGTCTCGGTATCGTTGTTGATTATAATTTTGATATTTTTTTAGATTGTGCTACTAATATGGGGGTTGTTGATGGTAAGGATAGCTTTGAGTATGAGGATAAGAATGATACATTTGAGGGTAGTAAGGTGAATAGAAAGGTGGTGGTTGAAAACCCGGAAATTGTTGAAAATTTGGAGGGTAGTGATCGTAATTAGGTTGATTACTTCAAGGTAATGCTAGTGCACTGCCTGGCGGTGGAGTGCTTGATTGACGTTGAATCGCGTAGCTAAGTGGGACCATACTCGTTGAATTTTGGTTGAGTCTTCTCGACATCATTTTTATTGTAAGTATGCGGGAAATTCTATTGTGAGTCAATGGGTCATTAAAACTAACGTATTTTTTTTTGGTGATTGAACTGAGTAGAGACAGGAATAGGAATTTTGGTAGCGTTCGGTACCGAAGATTTAGAAATCATAGAAGTAGAGGTCGTGGGTACGGTCTTGTAAACGTACTTTTTCTGATTGTATACTGAAGGGCAACTGTGTTCAGTAAGTGAAGTAGATTCTAAAGCTTTCTGTATATCTTTTGGTTTCAAAAGTGCTATACTTAATTTCCACGAGTCAATTAAATCGTTAATAAATTTTTGTACTGCTAATTTTTTCAGTTGTCGTTTTTATGTCGTCTTGAGTTTGTCATCATTCAATTCAGTTAATAGGGCTGCTAAAGTAGTTTCTGTGAGGTAAATAATTCTGTGATAAAAATTTCAAACTGTTTCGTTTTGTTTTAATGTAGTATTCAAAAGTTCTGCCATACACTCGTGATACGGATTGGTTGGTGAAAATTCTTGTTCTAGATGTTTTTTTAACTGATCAATTGGTACAAAAGTAGAACATCTTAACCTCTACCAAGCTTTGCCTTTAAGTGTAGAAATAAAGTGAGAACGTAAATAGGTCCTTGAGCGGCTGTTATTTGAGTTCATCCATTTTCTACGCCTTGTAAAAAGTCTTTTAAAGAAGTCGAGTATCCGTCATAAAAGGGTATGTAATAAAATGCATGATTAATTCACATTAATGAATTAGTCGCACTTTATCTTTGTAAAACATTAAAAAACTATTGTACAATAGAGTCGTCTGGTGACGAGTTTTATCCACTATTTTCATGCATTTTTATTTATCTATTTTTTTCTTTATTTATTCGTACATAATTTAGTTAAATGGTTTTTTTTTCGCACAAAACTAAGATATAAAATACACGCAAGAGATGCCAATTTGCTATGATCGAACTTGTTGAGAGTGTGGTCTTGACTGTTTCATTTTAGTGTCATTCGTGGGTCTCTTAGTATTTAGCTCGTAAGCTTCATTTGTTCTTTTTAGTTAAGTAAAAATTTTTTTTTAAATAATATAGATGATTTTAATAGATGTTTCATATTTAATTTTTTTATTAAAACAATTTAAAAAAGTTAATTTTTTCAATACTGTTTACTCGCATTAGTTTAACAAGGTTTAGTATTATTTATATTGCTGATAAATAACTAATGCCCATCACTGATTCTTGTTACTGCTGCTTTGGAGTTCCCTAATGATTCGTGCAGTAATTTTTAGTCGTTCCTTAAACTACACGAATAAATTGGTGGCCGGTCAAATGTTTCGGTTTTTGCATTATTCTCTATCACTGGAACCACTTTCAGTGGGCCTCCTTCGCTTTACCTCGCTCCTTAGTGTAGTCGGATACTATTGATGTTCTCGAAATGAGCCCGAGTTGCCTCAGCCAACACGTTATGCGTTACGTGTATAAGGAACTCGTGAGTCGTGGGAGTTAAGAGTAGACTAAAACTTTAGAAAACAAGTAATAGACGTAAAAAAAGCGATTTTTTCTCTTCATGGTGCGTTTTTATAGCGTCAGAGCGAGTTAAAGAGGACTTTGGTTGAATTAGGTCTACCAATGAGCGATGCTTCTGCAGACTGCGTTGACAGCAAAACAGTAGGCTTGCACGATGATGTTACATGTTATGATTTCTGGTATAAGGAAATAACAATACAACAGTACTAATCGCATTTTTCTGATCAGTGTGATTGAGTTTTTTGGATCAGTGATGATGAAAGCTTGCATCAGCAATAAAAAAATGCCAAGTACAAGTTTAAGTGTGACAAATAAGTTTACAAATTTCGCAATTAATCCTTTTAGAGATTTTACAATTAATTTGGAATACAATGGAATAATGTGTTAATTACAATTTTTAAATTTGTAAACATTATTAGAGATCGACAATCAATGCGCAAGTAAGCCATTTACTTATACATACAATATTATATACGCACTCATACATGTAACGTACAATCCAATGTATACATGCATTCTTACAGAGAGGCTGACCGTATTATATGTTGACATATGATGAACCACTCACCTTAAAACTAACACATACACACGAATTTAAGCGGCGGATGAGCTCCACTTGTCATATGAGCTTACTGTATATACGCAATACGTCATGTATGAATTTTTACGGATGAATTGCGTTTTTACTTATAATATGATTTTTCTGTATCACCTCTGTTACAGATGTAAACATTTCCGAAAGATTTCTTTATCTGACTGTCAAAAAGAAAAACATATCGCAAAAGCTCAGAATGTCTTTAAATAAGTAAATACCTTTTTTCGACTGCATCCTCGGGCAAAGTACTTTTTACACTTGTCCGAAAGTGTCGATTATAGTCGTCGCGTCCGACTTTTTACCACATGACTCTTAATTTTTTAATGGTAGGCGTTCTAAAGCAATAATGTTACATTTATTTATACATTCTGCAGCAAACATTGATGTGGCATACAGTATTTAAAAAATTTACTTGTTAATTGGAGTCCATACGAAACGAAAACTCGTTTGGAGCTCCGGAGTTACTAGATTCCCACACGACTTCTTCTTCATTATCTTTATTAGCACTTGCGTTTTCTTGTGCTTTATTTTCTGCAACAGACAAAACCACGAACGAACATGCAATTCTTACGTAGTTTGATACATCAATATATAACCTTTAATAAATAAGCTTACAGGTAATAGATTAGAAGCTTTAAATAAAATTTTAAACATCAACAACAACAAAGATAGTTTAAAAAAATACAGTAAAAAATTTTTACGGGTCCGTTCTCCCACCCTGTAAAATTAAGCTGTCGCAGCACATCTTGCGATTGGTATACATAGCGTCCATGTGGCACAATTTTCATCAAGTTAAATGATCCACTATAAATTGGAATGAGTTTGGTTGGACTAAAAAAGATGGTAAACGCTGTTAACGCTGATTCGCTGGAAATCGGTTTTATACAGTTACAAACTGATGATTGTCGATGCATCGAAACGGTGGATGCGACGACCGTAATCGACACTTTTGAACGAGTGTAAAAAGTACTTTGCCCCAGGATGCAGTCGTAAGAAATTATTTACTTATTTATAGACATTTTAAGCTTTTACATTATGTTTTTTTTTACCAGGTGTAAGAAATACTTTTTTGTTATCTTACTAATATATAAAGCAAAGTCGTTAAAACCGTTGTAATCGCTAACCGCGAAAACAACTGAACCGATTTTGCTGAAATTTTGCACACTAATTCATGATACTTCCTAGATGGTTTTAGTATAGTTTTTATCTGAAAAAATTTAATAACAATAGCAATAAATAAGCTCAAAGTTTTGCAAAAATACGCCAGCTTTTCACTTTAGTTCAGTAAAATCTGCTAGGTGGCGTCGACATAAATTCGAAGCTACCTGCAACATAGTTAAATAAGTGTGGTTATAATAGGCCAAAGCGTATCGATAGTGGTATAGTCGAGCTTCGGCAGCTCAACAAGCTGTACAGAGAATGCTGGTGATAGTCCTGCAGCTGGGTATCCCGGTTACGGACGACACTCTTCTCTAAAGGGGAAGGGATCTAGTTGTCCCTTCACCCTGAATCTCGACGAGTGCGATCAAAACAAAAAAAATTAATTTAACCGATGCTGTCTCTGCCAAAATACCAGGAGACATATCTAGCCAGAGCACAATCTGCACCAACTCTTCAGAGTTGTGTGGCAGTCCCACCATCCCACCTGGTGTAGTTAGAGAATTTTTGGCTACAAATACAAGCCAGGGAAAACAGCTCTGAGGGGCACGGGAAGCCACAACGGCTACCTTCTTGGTCGTCGCGTCCCCAACGCGCTTACCCACATGTTCCCATCTAAAGATGAGCAGTTGGTTATCCGGGGAACGACCCGAGACGAGATATTCTTTGGTCAGCGGCGTACATCCCTTCATCACAGTCTCCGTACATCGAGACTCCAAGGGTAAGAATCAAGCAACCCGTAGCCAGCTCTTCATCATCAGGAATAATAATAAAGAATAGCCTGGAAGTTTCACCACTGGCGCTTTTTAGGGCCATTATAAGTAAATACTTTCCCTACTCAACCATCAATTTCATCTGTTCTTTTTAGGAGCCACCTAAGTGTAAACTACCTTGCCAACAAATACATTTTTATTACCATTTCCGGAAGCGATTCGTCGACTAAAAGACTATATTAACTAAAGACGGGCACTATTAAACCAAGTCAGCTATTCACTGGCAGACGTCACCTGCGGAGTTGTTCTTCGCAAGGCTGGAAAACCCGGTGACCGACGACCCTATACTACCCTCTCGACTCTAAGCATTCAACCAGAAATCACTAATTCTCTCCAAGGTCTGCGCTGGGAAAACCTATAACAGCTATAAAGGAAAAAAAACTTGAGCCAACGGGACAGCCTCCACTGGACAAGTATCACTAACCAATCTCCCCATCTAAGATCACCAAAACAACTGAATCTGCAAATAAAAAAGGTGCTTTGGACACCAACGTCTTCGACGTTATACCGGGAGACGTTGGGAAAGAGCACTACAACTAGCCCCAAAGCTTCGGACTTTGTAATTTTTTTCCCAATAAGTCTGGGTCTTTAACAGTAAGCCAGAGAAGATCACCCTGAGGTATCCAGGCAGTCACAATTGCTGTTAACTGCAGTCAAGAAAGAGTTAACTTAAGAAGCTCACCAGTCTTTTTTAGGGCCATTGGACGTCAAACTACCTAGCCAACAAATGTATTAAAATTAACAAAGTTGACTGAAAATATCCTTTAGGGGTCATAAAAGTCGTAAGCATGCCAATAGTCGCAAAAGGGTATATTGGAAAGAAAACTCCAAAAATATCTAATGAATACAATTTGAGGCGTCAAGAAACTGACGCAGAAAATTTATCGAGATTGAAACAGCAGCGTCAAAATCAACAACTTAAGAGTCCATTACGTGAGAGATCAGCTTTTCATTGTACCCTCCCAGCAATCTCTGAAATCTTTAAAGATCCTACTTCAGATTTTTAAATAATTAGAAAATGTATTTCTGTTTTTGTGATAGTAAAAATGTTGGGTTTAAGGTCCAGGACTTTGTTGCTCTGGTAATAAAATTGTGAGATATGAGAAAAAACAATTTTTTTTCAATATAAATTTTTTGGGGGTTTAAAATCTTAACAGCTTTAAAAAATAGCCCTTTTCGTGAATTACACAGAAGAAACTAAATCAACAACTTCTTATAGCCATCGATTATTTTATGGCATAAAGAACGCACGGTACTTTTCAGCATAATTATTTTTTTGAATTTTCACACCTTATTATTTGACCAAATAAACTATATGGATTCCGAAAAAATATGTTTTTAATAAGAAGATTTTTGTTCTGAGATGTATCGAAAATATGTGTAAAATTTTCTAACTAAAAATGTTTCACATTACATGTCAACACACTACGGTGTTTTATTTAGTAAGTCTCGGGCGAAGCCGAGACGGGGGGCTGCTAGTTAATTATATATGAACTACATACTACCAAAGTTTCATAGATCGTCATATTTAGCAGTTGAACGAAAATTTTTACATGCTTATAACAATATTTTGCAAAAACGCTCTTGCGCTTGACTCCCGGACCAGTGCCAATGTTTCATACTTTTGTCCAATAGCTAATTCCACCACCTTTTATAAGTGGTCAGATTTGACATGTTTTTTACCGCCGTCTCCCCGACTATAGAGTCTCTGTCACCGCTGAGAAAAAAATTTCAGTTTTAGTAAATATTATTTTTTTGTTAATTTATTATTTATAGATTTTCAAAAGTTTAATAAAAATTAAAAAAAAAATTTTTCTTTATTTATTATTTATTTTATTTTATTTTTTCACGTTGCAGAATTTGGGTGATATTTAAATCTCTCACAAAAAAGTTATGTACATACTAATAACTAAAACTTTATGCTGATGTTGGCTGGTGTCTAATTACTGTGTAAGTATATTATTGCTAGAAAGTGATTTTCATAAAATTATGATTTTTTGTCTAATTTCTTATTTCAAAATGTTTTTGTCAGACAATTTAAGAGATCGTAATATTTTATAATAAAGATTATTTACAAGACTTAAATTTTTTGCTTTTACTCTTTGTTACAGCATATTTAACGTTATCACATTTTCAATATTTCATTTCTACACGAGAAATTTTATCAATATAAGAATTCATACAAATAAATGCTGTTGCGTATGTGTAGGTGTGTGACTGCGTATGTGAATAATTGCTTATGCCTTAGAAATTTTTCTACTAATATTGATTGACTTTTAATCATGTTTCTTGTATTTAAATACCTATTGCTAAAAAAGAATTTTGTAAATTTTTTATTTTTTTTTTAATACTAACAATTTAAAAAAATTTGATTTTAAATCAAGTTTCATTTTTTTCTTGTATAATTAATCTGCATGTAGTGTTGAAAAATGACATTAAACATATAGATTAGAAAAATTTGATCCAATAAATGAACAGCGGTTTGTTTCTTTTTCAATTATGAAACACATTTTTAATACATTATCAAAAAAACGTCTACAACCCCCATTACAAATATTTTATGCTTGAGGGAGTATAATGACGAGACAAATAAAGTCTAAGATTACAAACAGATATCGTACCTATGAATGATCGTTATTTTAAGTTTATTTGCCAACTAAACGTACATAGAAAACATTTTGGTTACTGTTATAACCATCATAATTATACGTGTAAAATATTAACTTTTTCGTGACCTCTTCAACCTTTAATCGCATAAACTGTGGAACTAGAGAGGCAATTTCATATGAGCTTCGAAATCCAATCGTTTCGTTTCATAAAAAGAAGTCCCCTGAGAAACACTGAGTTCGATCCCAGTAAAATTCAGACACTAAGCTTCGACAAATGATACGTAGTGGAAATGCCTGCTCACAAAGTAGTTAGGACCTATTGAAGGTGAAAGTTGGCTACACAACGTGTATTATCTTGGATATCTTTTATCTTGTCTTCCATCATCAGCCTTCTCGCATCCATTTTTATTTGTAGCTAATAATTATATGACTTGTCTTGTAACCGTTGATTTTCTGGACTCATTTTTTTATAAGCCTCACAAGTTTCGCATCTAAAAAATTTTGTCCATGTAAAGGCTATTTTTTCTTATGCTTTGAATATTTGCAAGTAACTTTAATATAAAAATGACTTATTTTATTTGTCAAGTATATTATTTTGCTACATTATAAAACAGTTAGCGGTAGCCCCGAGACGATTAAAGTTTCCTAGTACATCAATTAGGATTATCTGATTAAATAGCTCTATAACATCAGTTCTCAAATAAATAGCTACTACATCAGAAATCTAACAGTTCACGTACACTCATAAAAATTAAAAAAAAAAATTGAGTCCTGACTTGACTATATTAATTAAGAATTAAGATATGAAGATAAAATATATGTTTTATAATAAATAATGTACATTCTTGATTCTTTTATTTACTTTCCAAGTCATGAATAATTTCACTAAAATCGGGTTGTACTTAATCTTTGGTGGGTCAACAATAAGTGTTTGGAACTTATGATAGTGGATTTAGCTGAATTTGATTATCCCACGTATGGTTAGTTACGAGTAAGTATGAGCCAACCCCATAGTGACACGTTATATTTTGTCGTCCAATCAGTTTTTCCTTTCTGTAAAGTGAGCGGCGGCTCACTGCGAAAGAGCGTCTCGCCAGCTAGTTAATTCGCTTCTGGTCGTCGATCTCCTAACACTAATGTTAGGCATAGTAATAGATACAAGTGTTATTCGTATCATTCTCTATTTGTCAAGCCACTTTATCTAATTTTTGGATTGTACACTTGTAACGCGTGCAGATTATAATTATTGTAAGCTTATTGTAATTTTTTTTTTCTAAAATTAAAAATTTGAAGGTCTTAAAAAAAAGCAAAAGTGTATGTGAGAATCGGTGCTTGAATAGGAATAAAGTCATATTTCTATTAAAAGTGCCTCCTATTCAAGTCTACACATCCTTGACTAATTATTTTTCATACAAATCTTTAAAATAGGGAATAGTACCAAATATTGGCACTCAAACGGGGACACGCGAAACGAGTAGTGAAAATGACATCCCCTGGCTCTCTATTAGATACGTAATTTTCTTGCAAAGCCCCGCTCAACGATCAGGCAGACGCCAAGACGAACTCGAAACTGGTCTTGTAAAGATGTTGTGGTGAGTTAAGATTAAACGTCTACTTTATTTAAGGAAGCGCATCATCTGTCCCGCACTACTCACCCACCTACAATCAACGTCAGTGCTGTTGCTGAGCTGTTGCGAGTCAAGAGCGAGCTTGACACTTGTGCTCACACACGCATTAAGGAAGAGCGCCATTCTGCTGATGCTGCTGCAGGCCAGAAGGGTCTCGGTGAGCACAATCATCGTTGACACTGTTGCTGAGCTGTTGCGAGTCAAGAGCGTCCACTAATCTTTTTATCTATAATAGAGATTCTCGGAATCTCATAGATCAACCTTCTAGTAGCTCTTACCTTTCGCGCACAGATGGGAGGGATTTCGATATATCTTCAGATCCCTAGTACACCGTAAGGATGACATAGACGATATTATTAAGTATCACCTATTACGTACTCACCTAAGTGATAAAGCATTGGACGTGATTAAGTCTATACTTTTAACCGAAGAACAGTACAGTGTAGCTTAGCGAGCTTTAGTCAGCTATTACGACAGTCATCGTCGTATTGTTAATTGTTACCTCTAGAATACGTTAGTTTGTAAACCTACGAAATTTGAATCTGGTAGTAATTTGAAACATTTTGCAAAGGAAATGTTAGGTTCTATGGAATTGCTTCAAGCTTTAGGTTAAGACTTAGGGTCAGAAGATTCATTTATAGCTTTTGTTAGCAAATTCAATGTGGGGACTAATAATGATTGGCAGAAATTTCTAGGTAGCACATAGGTGTTCAACCTCCCACCTTAGAACAACTGAAGTTATTCCTCTCGTTACAAATAATTACCTAAGAAGCTTGTGAAAACTCTAACACCATCTCCAAATTGCAATTAAATAAGCCTGCTTCCAAACAAGTTACACAAGTCTATCATTAATCCAACTTAGGGGAGGAAGACAATCTTGATAGATCCACAGCTAAGACTAGTACATTAGTCAAAGTTTGAATTAGTTGCCTTGTCTGCAGTAGTTATCATTTTCTCAATAAATGTAATCGTTTCAAAACTTATGCAGTAGAATCCAGGAAAGCTTTAATTGTCAAGAGAAAGTTATTTTTCAATTATTTTGGGAAATATCAAATAAGGAATTGCAAATCTAAATTCAATTGTTTTTTCTTGCAAAGGTCGACATCATACCCTTTTACACATCCCAAAGACGACTTCCAGTCATGATTCTGAAAATACTGAGAATAAAGCGATTCATTTTAAATCTTTCAATCGTGAGGTTGTTTCTCATCACGTAAGATACTCTATTCAGCGAGGATTCGGTATTCTCTGAGCAACCGTCCGGGTTTAGATAATTGGACTAAC
Source organism: Copidosoma floridanum (assembly GCF_036245765.1). NCBI lineage: Eukaryota > Metazoa > Arthropoda > Insecta > Hymenoptera > Encyrtidae > Copidosoma > Copidosoma floridanum. Next base: position 1,664,137 of record NW_028321888.1, read on the forward strand.
CGGTATCAAGATTTTAGCTAGACGTCTCCTTGATCAATGTTCTCAGTATTCGATTATCTCCAAATCCCTCAGTTCTCTACTCAAGTTAAATTGTTGGAAGGCTAGCATACCTATCAGTGGTACTGGGAAGTCCTGAGTAGGAATAGCTAAGGGTATAGTTGACTTTGAGGTAAGACCTAGATTACCATTTCTATTTAAGCTTTTGGTTGAATCTCAGGTGCCACCCCAAGTTTCATCTTATCAATTTCCTGTCAATCGATTCAAAACTAAGTTGTCACGTTTAAAAGGGCTAGAGTTGGCAGATCCCCAGTTTACCAGCACTGATAAGACCGATGTCATATTTAGAGCTGACGTCCATGCTAGAATAATGGAAGGTGGAGTCTGTAATGGGGTCTTCTTCTGAAGAACCCATTGCCGCTTGCACTCATCTTGGTTGGTTAATTTCAGGAGATGTAGGTCCAAATAGGAATTCACTTGATAAACAAGTATCTTTGCATTGTACTAAAGAGTTACAATCAATTCCTCTACTGCAACAGTTTTGGGAAATCAAGGAGTTACCTTGTAACCCCAAATCTGAAGTAACTCCAGACGATTCAGCTTGTGAGCATCATTTCTAAACTACTCCCTCCTGAGATAAGTCAGGAAGTTACGTGGTTCGACTACCGATTAAATTGGATCCTTCTGCCTTTTCTAAAGATCGCAAGAATTATGCAACTCTATCCATGAACATGATGAATAGCCTCCAACGTAAGTTTCAGGCTAATTCAGTTTTTTTCATTCCTACGTATTATTTTTAAAAGAGTATCTTGATCTTAATCACATGTGCAAAATCAGATAATAATCTAGTTGATGGGTATTGGTTTTTGCCTCATCATGGTATATTCAAACAAGCTAGTTCCTATACTAAGCTGCGAACTATGTTTAATGGTTCCGCCAAAACTCGTTTAGGAACTTCTCTGAACGACCTTCTTATGTAGGTCTAAACTTATTGCCTAGTCTAATAGATTTTATCATTAATTGGAGAAACTATCAGTTTGCGTTTTCAACGGATATGGAGAAGATGTTTCATCAAATCTGGTTGTGCGAGGATGATAGACGGTATCAGTGTATATTTTAAAGATTCAAGCCTAGTGATTCTGTGCAAACTTATTCTTTGAATACTGTTACTTATAGATTAGCGTATTCTCCATTTTTAGCCTCTCGAGTCATTAAACAGTTAGGTTACGATTATAAGGAAGAATCTCCTTTAGCAGTTTCCGTAATAAAAAACGAACTATACATGGATGACATTATCTCGGGTAGCCACAGCCTAAAGGAAGCTCAGAAAAATCGTGACCAGCTACATAAAGTTTTGTCTCTAGGGGGTTTTTTCTTGCATAAATAGTCTGCTAATGATTCTGAACTATTAAAAGATTTCCCACTTAAACAGATCAGCTGCACCTCGTTAGTATTTCTTAAAGACACTGCCTTTTCTGTTGAGCTTTTTGGTTTAGTTTGGCTTCCGTTAGAAGACGTATTTTGTTATCGAATTGTTCTCCAACCTATGACTCAAGGAATTTGGTCCAAGAGACTCATCCTTTCTTACATTGCTCGTTTATATCATCCATTTCGTTGGATTACCCTGGTCACAGTTTATGTTAAGATCTTGTTACAATCTTTATGGTTATTGAAGATAGATTGAGATTCTTCAATTCCTAACGAGGCACTTAGCTCTTGGACTCAATGGTTATTTGAGGTTGATGAATTGAATAATTGGAATTCTTTCTTTCTCGGAATACAGTAAATACAGCTGCATGGCTTCGTAGACGCTTCAAAATCTGCTTATGCTGCAGTAACATATATTCGAGCAGTTAATGGAGGTCAGGTTAACGTAACTCTTTAGCTGTCGAAAAATATGGTAGCCCCTATTAAAATCTTGAGTATACCTACACTTGAGCTCTGTGCAGCCCATATTCTATCCAAACTTGCTCACCACTTTACTAAGAGTATTGGTCAACGTGTTGATGCCTCACATTTGTGGTCTGACTCTGAAGATGTATTATGCTGGCTCAGATTTCACCTCTACAGATGGCCCACCTTTGTCGCGAATCGCTGTAATAATATCCATCAGTTAGTACCAACAGCTATTTGGCACCACATTCCTGGTAATTGAATCCTGCTGATGTAGCCTCTAGGGGTTTTATCTTCTCAGTTTGCCAAGAACTTGTCGTGGATAAATGGTCCTTGTGTTCTTTAGTTGCTTGAACCATAATATCTAATATTTGACTCAGAGGAGTCCTACAAACCACAAGAAGTGCAAATTAACTCCGTAAGCCACCACCAAAATCTGGCACAAGAAACCTGGGAACTTTATTATAAATACTCAACTCTGGGAAATCTCTTAAGGGTAACAGACTTTTGCCTTAGATTCTTCTATTAATTGTATTGTCGTGTCATTTTCAAAGAGTCACAGTTGCTATTTTTTACTCTATCGGCTATAAATACCAGTTAGGGGGTTTTACCTACATTAATTGAGTTCAAAAATGTTAAGCTTTTAATGGTCTATTACACCAAAGAATGCATTTTAAACAGGAATTGAAAATATTATCAGTGATTATAAATTAACATTATTACCTCCCAAGTGTTCAATATTGCCTCTCAAGCCTTTTGCTCACTTGCTAACACTACACGGAGGTCCTCTACTCACTCTGAAGTACATGTCGTCTTGAATTTTGGATCACCCGAGGTTGCAAGAGCGTTCGTTCTGTCACTACCAAGTGTGTGAATTGTAAACGATACTCAGCACCCCTGTTCAATAATGGCAGGCTTACCTAGTGTTCGCGTTCAATCTGCTTCTGCTTTTCAAAAGACTGGAAATGACTACGCGGGTCCTTTTTTCGTCAGACTGTCTAAAACGAGAGAAAGGGGTACTTCTAAAGGTTACGTAGTTATATTCACATGTATGAGCACTAGAACGGTCCATTTGAAAAAAGTAGAAGACTATATTACCGAGGATTTCATTGCAGCCTTTCAACGATTTACGGCTCGACGGGGTCATTGCTCCGACTTATATAGTGATAGAGGATCTAATTTTGTTGGGGAAGGTTCTGAATTTCGTCGAAAGTGGGCTGAACTTGGCAAGTCTCCAATGGTGGCTGAAAAATTTCTAAATTTAAACACTCATTGGCATAAAGTACTATCTTCGACGAGTCGTGGGTACTCAGGTCCTTACCTTCGTAGAATACTCTACTTTGCTTTGTCAAGTGGAGGTTTGTATGAATTCTCGTTCCATCTCTTCCATAAGTGAGAACCCATCAGACCTCGAATCTTTGACTCCAGCACATCTACTTAACTTAAAACCTGATTCCATCTTTCCTGAAAGTGATTACTCAGAGACTAGAATTCCCTCAATACAGCGTTGGAAGCTTATTGCTCAATTGATTAAAAGTTTTTGGCGTTGGTGGTCGCAGGATTACTTGGCTACTTTACAAAAACGATCTAAGTGGTGTAAACCTCAAAGGTTTCTTCAAGTGGGTGATCTTGTTATCGTTAAGTCTGAAAGTTCCCTACCTAGTCTTTGGCCTCTAGCTAGAATTGTTGAGATAATGCCTAGAAAAGATTCTAATGTTTGAGTAACTCAAGTTCGTTATGCTAACAGTTTTTCAAGACCAATTACTTAGCTACGTACGAACCAAGATTCAGAAGAGGGTCCATAAAATACTTTCAGCTTATTCCATGTGTTGTTTTATTAATAGGTCTATATTAACTTGCTTTCACTCTTTGTCGTAGATTCTTTTCATTGCTTAAACCCTCATTTCAGCAAGGGCAGGGAAAAATGTTTGGAATTTATGATAGTTGATTTAGCTGAATTTAATTATCCCACGTATGGTTGGTTACGAGTGAGTGAGCCAATCCCAAAGCGAGACGTTGTATTTCATCGTCCAATCAGTTTTTTCTTCCTGTAAAGTGAGTGGTGTCTCACTGCGGAAGAGCATCTCACCCACTAGTTAGTTCACTTCCGATCATCGAGTCCTTAACACTAATGTTAGGCATAGTAATAGATACAAGTGTGATTCGTATCATTTTCTACTTGTCAAGCCACTTTATCTAATTTTTGGATTGTACACTCGTAATGCGTGCAGATTATAATTATTGTAAGCTTATTTTAGTTAATTTTTTTCTGAACTTAAAAATTTGAAGGTGTTAAATGAAATCGAAAGTGTATGTGAAAGTCGGTGCTTGAACAGAAATAAAGTCACATTTCTATTAAAAGTGTCGCCTATTTAAGTCTACATATCTTAGACTAATTATTTTTCATACAGATCCTTCTAATAAGCAATAATGCCAAACAATAAGCGACATATCTTCTTTTGTCGGTAAGTTGCATTAAAAAAATTTTATATCAAAAATAACATTACATTACCAAAAACCTTTAATTACTTTAGTTTATATATGGGTCACATCGCGTAAATCAGATCACTTCTGAGTCCAAAATTTGGGAGTACCTACAGCGCCGTACAAGTGCTTAAATTTTAACTTAAGGTGGCTCCAGCACCTAGTGCCGTATCAAAATGGGGAGACTAAAAATAAATCATTTTTTTCTTTAAAATATGGTATAAAATTATCGTAGAGATTGTTGTAAGCCATATTCTACATTTTATCTGTTACTTTAGTGAGTGAATATAAAAAAACAAAAAAGTTTTATGGTGCCCTAATTGATGAACTGTTACGGTACGCTCCTAAGTTCAAGAGTAGTTATACCTATATATATGTACTCTGCAGAATGCAGACAGCTGAGAGCTGACTTGTACTCGCAACTGTATACTTAGTCTACGATTATTTAAAGATTTTGTTCGATAACAAGACACTTATCTCATGTCATCGAAAACTGCGTTTTTTACACCTTACGGGTTATTTATATAAGTGCAGCAGTAGGTTGTAAATCGCGTAAGCTTGCATTTCCTATCTAACCCGTCTTAAAACTACGATTTTGTAAGCATGATTTCTTACAATTTTCATCGTCAACCTTCATTTTTTTTTATACGAATAGAAAGATGGGAATTCAAAGAATATAATTCAATTTTATTAACCTAGGTTGGGTTATTTATAATTTTAACATTGAGGACACTGGAGCCACCTTAAGTTTTAAGCTTTCATATCTTACCAGGCCTATTCAAAAATTTAAAACGGCGGATCTAATATGGCAGCAATAATTATGAAAAACAATAAAATAATAATAATACACGACAGCAAAAACTTTTATCAAAGTACGAGGTATGTCCGGAAAGTATCGGGCCTACCTCTACAACTTGGAGCTGGCGTTATTCTTCATCATCCACGTTATGGCATCCGTCAAAGTAATCCTTAATTAATTGAACAACACGGTTCCAACGATGTTTCCACTTCTTGAAACAGTCTTGGAGCTCACTTTTAGGGATGGCCTTGAGTTCTCTCGCCGCATTATTCTCAACCATCGTTTTGTCATCAAATCGCTCTCCATTAGGTGATTTTTTTCAATTTCGGAAACAAACAAAGTCACAGGGGGCTATATCGGGGCTGTACGGAGATTGTTGCAGTACTGCGATACTGTGTTTAGTCAAAAACTGTTACACAGGACTTGATAAATGCGCTGGCGCATTATCGTGACGAAGGAGCCATTAACCACTTGACCAAAAGTTCGGGCGTCTTTTTCTCACTGCTTCACGCAAATGTTTTAAAACTTAAATGTAAGAAATATGAAATAAACATGAAATAAAACGAAAAAAAAATGGAAAAGGAAATTAAATAAAAATACAGGAAATAAAATTTCAAAAAATGAAAAGAACGAAATGCATTAAAAAAAATTAAAGACAAAAAACTAAAGAAATGAAATATGAAAAAATAAAATAAAATGAAATCAAAAAAGACATGAAAAAATACTATAGAAAAAAAAAAAAAAATTAAATAAAAAAAAAAATGAAAAAATGAAGATTAAATATAAAAATGAAAAATAAGAAAAAAGTTAAATAAAGGAAATTTAAAAAAAAGAAACAAACCAGAGGGTATAAATGGGTAATGGGACCCACGGTAAGATCGAAGTTCTTTAAACATGAGATGAGTATAAAGACACACAATTTCTCAGGTAACAAGGGGGTCGCGAGACCCATAGGAAGAACGAAGCTCTATACAAATAACTACTGCATTCATGTAGTTCACTAAAACAAAAGCTTGAAAAACGAATTTTTAAAAAAATAAGACAATTTAGTTCAGTACTCACGATAGTTGAACTTCGTGAGTACTGTATTTAAGCATGACGTACTCACGAAGTTCAACTATCGTGAGTACTGAACTAAATTTTCTTATTTTTTAAAAAATTCGTTTTTCAAGTTATTGTTTGAGTGAACTACATGAATGCAGTAGTTATTTTTACAGAGCTTCGTTCTTCTTATGGGTCTCATGACCCCCTTGTTACCTGAGAAATTGTGTGTCTTTATACTCATCTCATGGTTAAAGAACTTCGTTTTTACCGTGGGTCCCATGACCCATTTACACCCCCTGGTTTGTTTCTTTTTTTTAAATTTCCTTTATTTTATTTTTTTATTTTTTGTTGTTGACGTTACTCACTAACTTTGTGATTTTGGTAAATTCCTCATCTTTCTCCACCATTTGTTTTATAGAAACTTAATTAACTAAGCAGTTCCACTGTCTCGATTAATCATTCAGAGCCAAATATTCATCGAAAGCTTTTTCTTTAGCCACTTGTGTAATTATACTTTTGCAATCAAACCAACAGTTGTCAGTACAGTCCAACTTCTTTTTCTTGGCCGCTATTAGTCCTGTACAGCTAAAACCTTTTACCTGTTGCATGAGCTATTTTTGTTTGAGTATCTGTCTAAAGTTTTCTCACATTGGAATTTTTACTTTTGTTTACGGAGATCACGTATTTTCAAAACACCACAGTTAATGGTATTACTACTTTACTAACTAAAATGAAATTTAGTGTAAGTACACGATAACTGACTCACGGAAATACTTTTATACGTATAAGATAAATTGTTTCTACTAAAATTAATTAGTAGGAAAAAAAAAAAATTATGTCTATAAATGTGTATAAAAAAATTAAAGAAGTAAAGCTTGAGATGTTGCCTCAGATTTTTGACCTTACTGTTACATCGATACACGATTAAATAAGATTATTATGGTGTACATCTTGTACTTCTGCATTTGCATGTGTTTCCGAAATTATAGTACTATTTATTGCCAAATTTTGATTTTTATCATAAGAAACAATAACAGCACTACTGTTAGGAAAGTTATGGTTAATATCACTACTTATATCAACGTTAGTACTGCTTGAATAGATGTGATTATTATTTTACTTTAATATGTTGAATATGTTATACACTTACTGAGTAATAAAGCGTCACTATTTAATTGTGTGTCATTTAAAACTGAATATGTTTGAAGTAGGATCTGTTGGTAGTACCATGAACTCTTGTCTGTAATATACATGGGCTGAGATTAAAACAATATAAATTTGACCGTTTTATTCCTGTCCTGACCGTTATATTTTTTTTGTTGGTGAAATTTTTGACATTTCTTTGGCGTGCTTAGCTCGGTAGTAAGATCTTGTCTCTGATCTGATGCGCATTATGTTTAATTAATAAATAATCAATCTTAAAAGGGCATTATATTTTATGTATACTTTCGTATATGCATCGAACTGGCTTGACCCGGGGCCTGCAGTTTATCAGCTCACACTAGAGAACGATAAGTGCCGCTCACCTAATTTTTTTTCAGTGCAAGGGCCAGACTCCGCGACGGCCGGTTCCTCTACCACACTAATACGTTAGACTGATGTAATTTTATTTCTCCGTCTTTAAGTTCAAGCGTTTTTTTAACCTTCCACGTGATTATATTCTGTTTTTCCCTCGCTCTTCTAATTCTGCATAGTACGAAAGATGTGCAACGCGTATGGTTGTCCTACTGACACATGAGTGTGTTACCCCTACACAAAACGTGACTTAAAAAATTGGACTTTAAAAATACTGTGCAATTAAAATAAATAAATCAATCACCCATAGCTGTGGAGTTATAGAAACTGGCTATAATTTATGTACAGGAATTGGGAATTATATTTGTTGCTGGATTGCGATGATTCACAGTACAAGCGATTTATTTCCACAGAAAGATATTGGTACATCGAACAACGTATGCTTGAGGCAAATATCCGAAGTTTGCACGGCATGCCGATAAACAAAGAAATTCGCAACATAATAGAATATTATTCATGTGTCTTCCTTTCCATCGAAATCCATGAACTCTAGATGACTTATCTTTGTCTTACCGATTGTAGTATCGCACGTAAGTAGTAAAAATAAAAATACGGATCTCGCAAAAGTAAGAAGTGTAAATAGACTATAATGGCGCATGACACGGTAGTCTTGAAAATCGCAAATGTTTACATACGCAAAATGTAAGATCGTGACCAAGCTTCCACGTACGATATTCTTCGTGGCTACTACAATCAACAACTGTTTACAAAATGCATCAAATAACAATCTCTCAATATTATACCTCTCGAATATTTATGTAGCATACCCATGGTCTTATTATAGGTTAGGCAAAAACTTTTAATTAACGTATACTCACACTTTTATTCAAAACTCTATATTACAATACTCGAACTTCGAACACTACGCATTTGTGGCTACAGTATAGTATCAACGGAATCCTTGCTTACGCTTAGTCAGAAACCTTAACTCAACAAAGAACTTTCCAATAGCGAGCTAATACACTGCAAGATTAAAATTACAATATACGAATAGAAGCGACGAACAGCATTGCGTCAAAATAAACGCTCGAGTTTACACGGTGAAACCAAAGATGGAGGGCCCTGGTAAATTCAAGAAAGAGGATTGCAAACTACACTGTCAGCTTTCGTAAGGCCTGTAGAGCGTATAGGATACTAACGAAGTCTAATGATGATAAACGCGTTAATTAAAGCGTAACCCGCACTCGAGACAAATTAATATATGACTAACACACTAATGCGTGTGTTTTATGACTAATTTTGTAAGTTCCGCATTACCTGAAGAAATTTGAACAGGAATAAATGTATCAATTTGTTGAGGTGTGATGTTTTTTTAACAGGACGTAGAGTTATTAAATGTGTACATAATATACATAAGGTAGAACACGTTTCTGAAATTAAATTGTAAAAAATTTTACCAAATCTTTACCAAAAATTTAATTTTTAATATCATCTAAAATTGATAAGAATTTAAAATGAAATAATCTAACTGTAGTATTTAAAATATTGTTTCGTGTCGTATTTTTTGGAAATTTGGATAAAACTTACTTCGATTTTTTTCCATTAATGATAACATGTTTCTATTACAAATAATTCTCGTTTTCCACTTTCTCTTATAATAACTATTGCATTTTGATAGTGCTTCTGCATATATCTTGGACTTTTGATATATTTAGATGACAGTATGAAGTAATTTTTAATTTTTTTCCTTTGTTTTAAGATTTTCAAAAACATAACATCCTCTCTCAGTGATTACATCTAATAACCCTTAATTTAATTCATTCTTTAGACTTTTGCGATAATATTTCAAATTACTGAAACGAATTTATTTAATAACGAAATAAGAATGCATAAAAAAATGTCTGAGTCTAACAAAGTAAGTTTTCTATTTTTTGTTAAGTAGTTTTTAATGTCACTACAGTGCTCCAGCCAAAATCTTCTAGAGAAAAAGATAATGGACTAACCATCCGATCAATAAAATAAGAAAGTTAACTTAAAAATATTCCCTTGGGATAGTTATCTGGAAATTTCGTAGGGTATGCACATAAATTAAAATTTTTCGGTAGTCCTGAGTATAAAACTATAGTAGCAACACGTCCTACTGTTGATGGTTTTTCGGCTATTACCTTTTTCTTTATAATCTTTGTCAAAGTTTCAATTTATTCTTTGATAAGAATATAGTTTTTTTTGTCGGATTAATCCCCGATCAATAATAAAATTTAAATATATGTATGGGTCGTTCTACGAAAATTGGCGTATTTCAAGGGCCAAAATGGACAAATGTTGAAAATGGATTTATTATTGTTAGAATATTTTTTTCGTTTTGTCTATGACTAAAATGAGCTTAACTTATTGAGCCCTGCTGAATCGGCACGAGAAAAATTTTTCCGATGACGTTCTTGTTTTATTTTAAGAAATAGAAGTGTTACGCTGTTTTTTTCAAATAAAATCTCATTAGAATGGGGTTCCAACATTAAGGGGGTTCCAGCGGGAGGAGTTAAGAGGTCGTAGATAGTTTAATTGATAGATGAAAACCCACTGAATCTAGCGGTGTCTTTATTTATCTTTCTAACCGTGGCAAATTTTGAGATATTTGCTCTTAAAGTTCGCACATTATACACAACCTCTTGTGGAGCAACATAAATATATCTTAATTTTCTAACCATAATGTAGGAGTTACATATCAGGATGGTAACTACTTATAAAAAAAATCTCTGCTTTCAGATGGTACCTTGCAAAATATAGGTAACTCTGAAAAAATTCGAGATATTCCGTAAAGTATTCATCAAATCCTTGTATTCTACTTGTATTAGCATACAGTTTTTACAACTACACACATACGTACATGATGGTGCTCGCACACATACCTGCAGTAGTGATACCAACTGACACAACTATTTTTAGGTTGGTACCAGTGCTCGCTGGAGCCCCCTTAAACAAAGACACAAGGTGTTTTATATCGTTTCAGGATAGCGTTACGGGATCTTCGCAAAAAAAGGAGCGTTACGGGCTACAAATGCGTCGAAAAATCAAGATTGTGACGCACCAAATGAAAAATAAATTTCGCCACTGCACTTATATTTTATAAAAACAACTTTATTTTAATCCACCATCTCCCAAGTCGATAAAATTTTGAAGAGTAACACGACATTTCTTAGAGTTACAGGCTCTTGGTTTTTATTTTAGGGAAATCGAATTTACGAAATTGCAAGCCTGTAGTACTGGCTTATTGAAATGGAAAAAGCGGGAAATAATTTCTGCAATATCTTAGACTTCTGTAGAGTATAAAATGCCCTGATTGGAATGCCAAAATTCAATTGCGTGCATTTTTGAGAGCATTTTACGTTGAAATGTTAAATTTCTAAGATCTTGCTCCCACAACTTTAATAGCATCTAAGTCTTGGACATAATTTTTTTTTCCATCTAAAATGCGTGAAAATATTGTTGGTATCAATAACTATGATATTCCATACCGCAGAAAAATTAAAAAATTTGCATTTTGATTCCAGGCATCGTCAAACCTGTAAATTTATGAGTGAGACACGCGCAGGTGACGCTAATTTAGCATTCTCATGTTGTACAAATAACACGCGCAGACAACTATTACACTTTTGATAATAATGTGTAGTGTATACATATTTTAAATTCTTTAGTTTTAACTTTGAAAACGTAATAAAAACAATGAATTAGAACCACCCTCACTACTTATCTACTTGTACTAGCGATATTTTTTTTCAAATGAAAAAGCATCCAAATACTGATCCCTGATCAAACATTAATTAAAGTTTGTCAATAAAATTTCAATAAAAATATATCCAAACAAATGACGTGGTTCTGTAAGTTGACTCATAACAATAAGCCTTCCTAATAGAACAATGCGTCCACGGTTGACATTATTGTATAATTAAGTGCTATTTAAATTTATGAATGTATCAGTATGATTTATTAGCAAAAACAATTAAAAATTGAAATTTATTTTCATAGGTCTTTACCAATATCAGCAAAAAAAGTTTAGCGCACTAAAAACTTGATACTTTTATATTAATCAAAATAAAATTAATTTTAACTAATTTATAATCTTACTTCCAGTTATAAAAATGAATATATCATTAATTTTTCCTATGTATAAATTCAATCTCCATGCGTCCTGAACAATGTAGGAAAATATATAAAAATATGTATTACAAATTAAATATTTGAGGATTAATAAGGTCAGTAAAGGGTGGTGCATTTCTTGGTAAAAAAAATGTAAGTTAAAAATACAACATTTGCATACACTCACAACGTTATTAATGGATATGTTACCAGCAAATTATGTTCACTAATATTTATAAATGTATGTATTAGTTAAGTTTTAGAGCTTATGTCTCATCGTAGTTTGTTAATAAATTTATATGTTTACACGTATGTACAAGAATAGGGGTTGGGGTCCACAGAACTTTGTAGTAGGTGGGCAGTGGGGGTTAAGAAAAATTTGAAGGGGGGTGGTGAGAGTATGTTAAAAGCACTGAAGGGGAGAGTTAAGAAAGTAGTAGGGTGTCTGATCTAATAGTAAGCTAAGTCAAAATGAGGGATGAAACAGAAGAATTTCACTTTTCCTGTAGGAGTTCGCTGGCGGCCAACAGAGATCTGTGGGTGGGTGCAACGGATTTGTAGAGGATTTTTGAAGAATATCGTACACAAACAACTATACTGTATAGAAATATATATACACACTAGTGCGGCTTTGTCCACCTGCGCGCTTCGCACGGCAACCTTCCATACTCTATCTCAAAATAAAAAATTGTGTGATTTGAAGTAAATACTTATTTTTGTTTTAATTTATGAGTCATATAATTTCGTACTATTAAAAGTAACATATATTGCATGTAAATATTTTGTATTACAATAAACTATATGAAGCATTATATTCATTGTGAAAGATAAGATGATATTGCTTAAATATCTAAGTGTGGATCCATCTTAAATCTGATACACCATAAGTATGGCTACGAAATGCATTTATTAATAATCCATTAGAAATGTCATTCTGATAACAGTAGTTAGATTAAAAAATTTTGTTAAAATTCATATTCTTTCAACAATTAAACATCAAAACTTTAAAATTTACTCATAGTATCGAAAATTACGTAAGTAATTTAAATTCAGAACTTTTTTTAATAATAATGCCAGCGGGCATTATGACTTACAACATCATAATAATGTTAAAATTGAAAGAAAACTCAAGAAAATTGCGGGAAAAATTATTACAATTAAAAAAAAGGTTGCAATATAACATAAACATCATAGGGAACCAAAAATTTGTTGTGCCACAAACAGTAAGATAAGATCAAAAAATAGAAGTTTAGGAGAAATATTTCAACAAACGAAATATATGAATAAAAATGCTACACTCAAAAACATAAAAACTTATAAAAACAAGCTATTCTATTGAAATGAATGTTGATAGCAAATTTTGTTCCGCAAAATTTTGGCAAAGTGAAAGATAAAAATTCAATTGCTGTAAGCGTAGAATAATATTTTTACCTGCTTTAAGTCTATATGATAATAAATCAATGCAGTTATTGTTGAACGGTCATAATTTTACATATTTCATTCGATACCGCAATAGTCTTTTCTTTTTCGCATCATTTAGTGCCAATTCCGTGAGTAAAGAGAAAAAAGCTACTTGGCAATTAAAAAATTCAAGATCAAGTTTGTCACATAATACCTCAATCTATTGTACACAGTTGTAATAATTCTTTTCACAGTGAATTATATGTACATGATGATGAATTATATGTATATTTCTGTAGAAAAACGATAAATTTTGAGTTTTTTTTTCCTTTTTGGAGAGGGGGGGTCAAGGAAAGATTTAAAATTGTAAGCGAGGCCAAGAAGGTGGGGGAAGGGGTTAATGACTGAATTTGGTCTAATAACTATATAGTATAAGATATATATAAACATACTGATGGGGCTTCGTCCCCTGCGCACTCTAGACACCAACCCTCTAATTTTTAAATAACAATTAAATAATTTATTTTTTTGGTTTGCCTTTTAAAATTTGAAAAAAAAAATTGTGCACTTTTACACATAAATCAAATTTTGTAATAAAAAGACAAATCATAAGAAAATTTCAATTCACGCACACCCACAAAAATTGATATAAAAAAACAGTACCATAAAAAAATATTTTTTTTTACCTCAATGTTTAACTGAAAGTATCATAAATTAAATGAAGATCAAATCACAGTTTTTAAAATCGTATGTGATTTAAAAGATAAAAATTTTTGTATTTATGGCCCAGTAGGATTAGTAAAAACATTTCTATGTAAATCGTTAATGTTTTATTTCATTTTTCGTGAAAAAAAAATTTTATCCATGGCATGGACTGATACAGCATCAATATTACTTCCAAATAGAATTATCAGTCATAGAACATTTTGTTTACTATTAGATTTTGACAGAATGAAAAGTTCGTTTTTGGAATTTGAATCTGAAAAAAAAAAAAATTAAGAGAAGTAAACTTGATAATATGGGAAAATGACTCTGTGATATCAAAAAAGCCTTAAAAATAAATGAAAGAACATTACATGATTTATGTAACATAAATATCTATTTCGATTTCAAACAAATTTTTTTAGGCGGAGATTTGAGGCGGATTCTTCCAGTTTAAAAAATAGTAATAGAAGCATGATAGTACAAAAAAGTATTGAATTATCATATCTTTGAACATTGTTTCGTATTCTAAAACCTAATATTAATATTCGTTTAATTGCCAGAATATTTTCTAATTCATTATCATTACCTTTTATTTTATCTAGAAAACAATTTTTATTAGTTTTAGCGTCCACTACGACTATAAATAAATTTGAAAGATTTAATAATTTTGTTTAATATTTGAGAAAACTACTATTTTTGCATGGTCAATTATATGTTGCGTAATTAGGATGCAAAAACAATAATGGAATTTATATTCAAATGAAATCAGACATTAATTTAGAAATAAAACACACTGTTTGGAAAGAAATTTTTGGACGTTAACGTGTATCAAGAAAAACAAAAATTTAATTTTTATACATTTGCAAAAGTATAAAATTGTACGATATACTATTGCATAGTTCATTTTAATCACAACAAGGAATGTATAGTATCAATGAAATTATTATCCAAACTTTGTTTCACGACATACTAAGGTAAATTTTAATAGTTTTTTTATACTGTTCACTTCTAAAATGAAGTTATACTGTATAACTCTACGCAAATATCATTTTTACGTATAATGTTTAGTTTTATTGAATATCTTCGATTTTAAAAAAATTTCTCCTAAATGACAGATTTATTTTAAACAATTGAATTTGTAACATTAAAAAATTAAATTAGAACGTAAATACATATGTTTTAAAATAATATGCACATCAAGTTTCCAAATAACATGGAAGTTTTTGTTGCACACACATTTTTTCTTTTGAGCATTCTCAAGGTTGGAGACAAAATGGTTAACTTTATTAAGATATTTAACATATTTTTGTAAAGAGAAACAGATGATTTCTACTTTTTCGTGGTAAATAGGGCTACCAGCGAGGTCCATGGTTTAATTATTCTCTATGATTATTCGTTGTTTTTTGGTTTAGTATAACAGTATCATTTTATGCTTTTATACATATTTAATAATACAATTATTAAGCGTATTGAAAATTTCAGAGAACAAAAACAAGCGCTCTATAGCACTACCTTAAGGGTGGTATAAATATGTGTTACCAAATTATATAAATAATGTAATCATTAAGGGAGTGGTGGAAGATGTCTGAAGAGGGCTAGAACAAAAAAATTGGAGCGTTGCTCAGACTATGCTATTATTGAATTATAATCTTTCACAAAGGCTTTGAGGTAGGAGGCAAAAGGCTTTACTCAAAATCCAATAGTCAATTTCAAAGATAAAATCGTCTGATTTAAAATCACTACTTTATTTTTAGTCCCAAATTATGAGTCATGTGATTTCATACTTTAGAAAGTAACATTTATTGCATATGAATATTATGATGAAATGGAACTTTTGGAACAGACGTTTAATTAAAAAGTTTTGTTGAAATTGATGATATTATTGTGGCAAT